>NC_142930.1:52820714-52835714 GCF_046866305.1 Octopus bimaculoides | reverse complement strand
TAATGCATCTTACGGCTGTGCCCGTCACTTGTATGGTGAGGAATCCTACATTGGGAAGTGGTAACGACTAGGGTTGGGTAGCTGGCTGCTTATTGTGATCATTCGTCGTTTGGTTTCCTGTAGATTTGCTCTCTTTTACAAACCCAGTGAACATACATATATTTCCGATTTCAAAGAAATTTGAACAATAGATATAAGACCCAAGTTAAAAAGATTCCCAACAATTCAACTTCTCTAGTTGACTTTAGGACACCCCCCCCCCCACACACACACACAATAGGGACCTTAGCTCTCACATTTTAGAGCTCCAGCCATGAGTTTGAATGGCTTCCTTGGTCATATTGGCGATATGAGGGCGGGCGTTGTCGTGCAGCAGAAGAGCTCCATGTTGCCGATTAGGTCTTTTCTCTTGAATAGCCGTGTTGAGTCGTTCCATCCGTTGAGCATAGAGTTCCGTGTAGACCGTTTGGTTCCGTTCAAGCAATTCGTAATGGATAATCCCTTCCCAGTCCCACCATATGCACAACATCGTTTTACGCGGATGAAGATCTTGTTTCACGTGCGGTGTCGCTTGTTTACCGAGGCTACGCTATTCCTTACGCTGCTTCATATTGATGTACAGGCACCATTTTTCGTCGCCAGTAACGATTCGGTAAAGAAATCGTTGCTTGTGTCCATGAGTTGAGCGGTGACGAGCAAGCAAACCAGCGGAGATTGTGGCTCGTAAATTTTTGCTGTTGTCACTTAAAGCATGCGGAACCCATGCCCCATACTTCTGAACCTTTTCCATCGAGTGAAGATGCTTCTCAATAGCAATATGGGAGCATTCCATTTTCTCTGCCAGTTCCCTTGTCGTTTGACGAGAATTTTCGTGCAAAAGTTGGTTTAATCATTCTTCATTGAACTAGAAAAAAAAATAGATTCCAAAATGATTCAAAAACAGAATTCTCGAAAAAATAGATTCCAAAATTTTAAAATGCAATAAATTCCAAAATTTAAAAAAACGGTGGGAACTTAGTTGCCAACCCAATAGGTGCTAGGTTTTCATCTATGCAATCAAGTATTACTAAAAACTGTTTGCCCCCGTCCTTCACCTACAGAAACAGAACCACTTTTAAACAGCACAATATATTTTTTTCTTTTCATTCATGAAAAATGATTCGCTTATTCAATTTTACATTGCTCTTATTCAGTTTCTTTTATAGGCCCGATGACGTCAGACATATTGAGGGCAGTTTTTTCCTTTCTTTCGTTGATTTTTTTTCTATAGGCAGACATACATTGACGTCTAATAAAAGAATTAAGAGATATATTAAATTTCCCACAGCTGGATAGTTTTCATGGTTCAGTCGTTCTATTCTAACATGTTATGGCCGCACAAACAAAGAAGAAAATTGCTGAAGTAGCCTGAATAAGTCAATTGAAACGTCATATTTGTAACTATCTTTAGACCAAATCCTCTATCGTGGGGAGTAGTAAATTTTTCAGTTGTGAAAAAATTCATAGGTTTAAAACTTATACGAAAGTAACGGACACACCAGTTGATAACCGGATATTGTGTCTAAGCAACATGAGAAACACAGATATGATTTGAGGGAGAGTTAGAGTTGACGGTTGTTTCTTTCCAGAGCTCCATAAAAGTCAAAATATTATCTCGCATGTTAACCTAACATTCTAAAGCAGTGGTTTCCAAACTTTTTCAGACTGCTGCTGCTGCTGCTTCCGTGGCAGTCGGGCCACATTCCTGGCGCTCCCCAGTCATCACCAGAAACATAGACCACTTTCTGCAGCAAATTCATAACAACTGTATTTCACAAATAAAACATAACCTAATTAACCCATAATTTTGTTGTTTTTACATCCATCGCCCTCTTTTGGCCACCCCATTATCGCCCCACTTATTTTCAATGCCCCACTTCCTGGATTTTTCCACCACCCACTTTGGGAACCACTGTGCTTAAAGTCTCACTTGCTATTTTGTCGTGCCTTGGGAGAGTCATTACACCAATAATAACAATAATAACACATGCTCAGGTTCAATTGCACTTCCCTATTGTTATTATTAGTCTATTGGTTTGATATCTAATCAACTAACAAAATCGATCGTTTGTTTAAAGTGTTGGTTAACCAATCAATCGGTTGCGAGAGGGATGTAAGGAATGTGTGCAGAAATAAGAGCAAGTTTGACAGAATGTGATTGATATAACCGAATCTGGATACACGTCTGAATCGATTGACAATCAGAGAAAGAGAGAGAGATAGAAGGAGACAAAGGGACAGATAGAGAGGGGAGAAATATGGTCGGACAAGGAAACTATTTGAGACTAAAAAGATTACGTAAGGCCAAATATATTTTTTACCTTTTACTTGTTTCAGCCATTTGATTGCGGCCATGCTGGGGCAGAGCCTTGAAGAATTTCTAGTTGAATGAATTCACCCCAGTACATTTTCTTTTAGCCAGGTACTTATTCTATTGATAACTTTTGCCGAAGCGCTAAGTTACGTGGGCATAAACTCACCAACGCCGGTTGTCAAGCAGTGGCGGAGGACAAACAAACACACACACATATACGACAGGCTTCTTTCAGTTTCTTTCTGCCAAATCCACTCATAAAGACTTTGGTCGGCTTGAGTCTATAGTATAAGACACTTGCCCAAAGTGCAATGCAATAACATTGAACCAGGAACCATGTGGTTGGGAAACAAACTTCTTACCACACAGCCACGCCAGCGCCGAAATGAATGAATCATATATATTTTCTATTTTTAATTTTTTTTTTTTTTTTTTGCTTGTTCGTTGAATGTAAGAGAAAATAGTGTTTTTAAGATGCCTCCACCTAAATCAGAAAGGGTATAAATTTGGTTATATCGAAGCAGATCTAAATCAGGGATTCTCAAGCAACTTTTTTTTTATCTATAGACCCTTCGATTACTATTTTACTCTAGTGGACCCCCATAGTCATACGATGTTTAAAAACTAGTTTTATAGAAACTCCTTTCAAAATTCCTATTTTGTTTTCCACACATTCACTTGTATAGGTCGTAAAATGTTGGAGAAAGAATTCTACTAATACATACCAAAAATGTGCATGCAAAGCAAATTTTTTTCAGGGGCTCTTAAAAATACTACTGTGGATTCCCAGTATACTATTTTGTTGCGTGGATTCCCCATCCCACGTGATCTTACATGGACCCTGGTCGATAGCCACAAAATCACGATGCTTCACTTTGCAATCATAACTTCAATTTTCAATCGGAAACAAGATTCACAGTGTGACAAACTATACACACACACACACACACACACACACACATATATATATATATATTTATATTTATATTTATATATATATATATGTCTATGCGATGATTTGGTAAGTGATGTTGTGTTTTACAATTCTGTAAATAATAACATTTTATACGCATACATACGTACGTATGTATGCATATATATATATATATATATATATATATATATATATATATATATAAGAATACAAAAAATGGGACAAGAACGCAACAGGCGACAAGACATCCAAACAGTTAGATGATGCAAAAAGGGACAAGAAAAAACAAGGACGGGTCATTCGGAGTTTTCTTTCGTCAGTCGAATTCCAAATTATTTTTGCAATTTCGGCTGGTTATACTCGAGACTGTTCCAATTTGGCCAGACACAAGGAAAATCTAAGCTGAGAGCATTAGACTCTTTGGAAGAAAGCAGCGAATGTATACGAAAACAAGGACGGGAAAAAAAAACGGAGAAATGGTACACAAATACAAATGCAAACAGGTGTCTTTCGACTAAGGACGAATTACATTAAGTTGGCATGTGTGGAAGTGAAGCCTTACGGCAGGGACATAAGAGATGACAGGTATGGGAAAGAATATAGATGTTGCACGGATGGCAGTCGAACCAAGAAAGAAAGTTCAGGCTTGGCCGAACACCAGTCACGTGGAAGGAGAGGAGAGAGGTAGAGGCAGAGGGCTAGAAGAATTAATGAGGGACGAGAAAAAAGAAAAGGGACAGAGTGAAGTGGAAGAAGAGGGAAGGTGAGAATGGAGGGAAGGCCAGGAAACGTGAGAGAGGGGAGCGTTCAAATTCCACCGAGGTCGGCTTTGCCTTGTATCCTTCAGGGTCGATAATAAGTACCAGTTGAGCACTGTTCAATCATGTTGAAGTGCCGACAAACATTACTTGCTATTACAGCTACTGCGTTCATCTCTTACAGAGATTTTAAAATTAGCTTATTTGCTCATACACACACACGCACGCGCGCGCGCACACACAAATACGTACATACATAATACATACATACATACATACATACATACATACATATGCATACAGCATGCAAACACTCACGAACACACTCACGCGCACACACACACACACAGACGCACACACACGCACACACACACACACACACACACACACACACACACACACACACACACACACAATAAATAAAGTCGTGTTCGGTTGGATTAAACTCGGGACGTAGAGTGACGAAAATGAAATCTTTTAATTCTTCAAGGCGTTTATTTGATCTCAAGTTCTGTTTCTACAGAATTTATTACACTGGGACCAATAAGAAATCTTTAACATTCTCAAGTTCACAGAGAGTGATTGATATGTAACTGTAGCTATACCATCAGCATCAGTATCATTGTCGTCGGCGTCGTCGGCGTCGTCGTCGTCGGCGTCGTCGTCGTCGTTGTCTGGTCATCGTTACCGCAGTGGCCGACGCCTCCGCCGTCGACCCAAATTTCATTTTTATACAATGTTACATTTGATATGTCCCATTACAACACGAAACCTAAATATTTCTGCTATTCACCCCTTCCATATGAGTTTACATTCTAACTTTTCCATAATGTTAAAGTCTTAAACCCAACCTACCCCTTCCCGCTTTTATTTGATTTACTTCTACAGACAGATGTTCCAGTTTTTCTTTCACCATTTCATATGCCTTCACTTTCCCTTGTGCAATGTTTTCGTTGTGGCCGTCGGGATATTAGTGGCGGTGATGGTGGGGCTGATAATGATGAAGAAGATGGTGGCGGTGGAAGCTCCAACAACAACTGCAGCAGCAGCAGTAGTAACAAGGGCATTGAGAACTGCAGACCTATCACAACAATAACAACAACAATGTTGATAACTACAACATCACAATGACAGCAGCAACAATATAATTCACAACAGCAACAACAACGACACTTCAATTATCAGCAATATGAAAGCGAACTCATTTGCAAATGTTTCACAGCAACAATAGGGATAACATACTTTTGACAGTGATTTCAATAAAGAAAATAGACCCTTTTTGGTAAAACCAAATTTTCTAGTTATACCATTATAGAAGAGAAAAGAAAAAGTAGGGCCTAATGAACATATGCCTTTAAGAAATGCAAAAATAATGAACATTCTGCCTATAAGGAGAGGAAGGGTATTTGGGTCGATGGTGCCCCTGTGCCTTATTAAAGAAGAAGCTAAGAAAATAGTAACAAATTCGTGCTCCTCAAATAAATATTTATTAATACCAACCTATCTTAGGAAACACGTTAATAAGGTGTCATTTTCAAACATGCCACTTGAATTGAAGTATTAAATAATCACAATAAGATCCCTCCTCCAGGAGAACTGGGCTATAATCAAAATAAAATCGGAGATGCTGGTTACACCTAGAACTATGGAGAGTGAGGAATCAACGAGGCAGGAGAATTAGTTGTCACTTATGCAGTAGCACCAACCTTCAGAAAGCTTTCTCTCATCAAGTAAAGAAATCCCCTTAGCTACCAACACATTAACCATATCAACATCAACTACAACCACAATCAGAGCAGCAACAGCAACAGCAGATGAGACCTAAAGCATTGCCAAGACAGCGAAGAAGTTTACTACCACTATCTTTGAAAGAAGTAGCCTCACAGAAAGAAGTGAAAGAAGTAGCGCATAACTTTCCAAACCAGTACCAACAAAAATACCTACTCTAACACCGACACAAGTGACACACAGTAATCAACCTTTACCATATTTCTTTCCGGTTTCTCGGCAAAGGACGAGGAGCAAACTGAAACATGACAAACGATCTTCAGAGGGGCCATGGGAAAGAAAAGAAAACATCCTAGTCTCACCAAAAAAGATGAAAAAATAGAAAAATAGGTGAAGCACAAAAATCGGTAATCCATCGATACTATCGTGTTAATGACATCAAGAACAACAGAAACAGCATCCCAAATAGCAGTCAAAATTGAAACCAGACCACCACTAACAACAACAACTGAAAAACACACACTCATAGTTAAAAATCAAAAAGAACAACATAATTAATCAAATTCACAAGAAACAAATTCTATCAACTTCACTGTTGTAAGCAAAAATGATAGTGAGTTGGTGAAATACATATCTACATACATGAGAGACAACAACGAAAAAAGAAAAGAAAAGGCATTTGAAGAATTTATTCTCAAAACTCTTGAAGATAGATTTGTCATGATGTTATCAGACGCTTATGGCAGTCTTTAGAAATTTCCATTCAATGAAAGAATGATTTTTCAAGAGGATAATAAATAAGAGACTCTTAGAGAGGCTACTCAAGAAACATTAATCCAAAACGACGATCGGATTCCCCGGCCTTTTCGAAGGTTCTAGTGGGAAGGGTGGTTCTTACCGTGGGTTGTTTGGTCGGTGTAGCGCAAAGGTTTGCCATGTCAAACGGGTCTGTCCATGACAACTTTCACCTTAAGTGATGCTTCACTTATAGAGAGCGTTGGAACAAAGCTGGCTTCGGTAGTAGAGGTGATGGTGGCAGCATTAGTAGTAGTAGGAGTAGCAGCAGCAGCAGCCGCAGTATTAGTAGTAGTAGTAGTAGTAGTAGTAGTAGTAGTAGTAGTAGTAGTAGTATCCTTCTTTCTTCCACTTCCGCATCATCGCCATCATCATCACCATCACCACCACTACCATGACCTCCATCACTGTCATTTTCCTCCTCCTTATCATCATCTTCATTACTTTTTAGCACGACCCTCTATCCAGCTGAGCTAAGCAGCCATATCTGTGTGTGTGCGCGCGCGCGTGTCTGTGTCTATGTGTGTATATATAAACATATATACATATGTATGTATCTATCTCTCTCACACACGCACACTCTCACACACATGCACACACACACATGTGCAGACATTCACACACACATACATACTTACTTATACGCACACATACACAAGCACGTACATAGAGACACCAGAAGCAATCCTACTAAACTACGTGCAGAAATACAAATACTCGCCCTCTTAATCAGTCAAGCAATCCTGAAACAATTATCGCTGAAGAAGAAGTCACTTCTATCAAGTAAAATCTAAGCATCATACGCAAACATTATGGTGGAAGGTAAGTTTAAAGAACAATACTTCCACTATAATTCTTCTTTCAGAAATATAGAAAGAAGGAAAGCAAATTAACTACCTAAGTATTTCGTATTTGAACAACGTGTTACGGCATTCAGCATCAAAAAGAAAATCCTCGAAAAATACAAAGTATACAGAAATTACACAGAATGTTGCGGTTTATGTTTAGCTGAAAAGAACCTCATACAAAATCTTAAGAAATTCGCACACTGTGCAAATGTCAGGATCAGTGATCGCCAAATGTCGCCTCTTAAATAGGTATCTATTAAAACATAGCAAGATTATATGCTATCGCTTGATTGAATAGAACTCAACTTAACTAATTAGCAAAAGTAATCATACCTTCACTATTTTGTATGTTGGTTTGCATCCAATATCAAAAACTACTGATCTTTATAATCTCTTTTATTTAAAGCACCAGCCTCTACAAATATCTCCCTTTTCTATATAACAGTACACTCGTTGATATATTAATAATTCCAAATTATTAACTTTCCATATTTAATACTATGGCAGTTTATTTGAAGTTCTTGCCCTCGTTATTGTCAACCAACCCTAGAGAAATAACACACCCCAAAAACTATGTAATAAATATTATGATATGTAATAAGGTATACTTCGTACAATATTTTCTGAGACATAAGGAAATAATTTAGAAATTCTCCAGGTAAACAATAACAATTCATACGTGTACACACACACACACGCACATATCAAAACACGCTTGTTTGCGCACACTCGCACACATGTTAAAATGTTGCATTGTACAACACTAGACTACTGGTTTGAATTCTAAATAAAAGTTAAATTTACTTTGGGATAATCTTCATGTATATAAAGTTTACTTGCTCGAATTTTTGGATTCTGAAACATAAGGGCATTATGTTGCAGCACTGCAGAATGTGCAGTTAAGCACAATATATTTTTGTTTGCATTTGTTATCGTATAACAGTATGGGACAAACTCTCACTCACTTTCCTTCTTTTTGCTTCCTCTCTCTCTCTCTCTCTCTCTCTCTCTCTCTCTCTCTCTCTCTCTCTCCCTCTTCTCCCTCTCTCTCTTCTCCCTCTCTCTCTCTTCTCCCTCTCTCCGCCTTCCCTGCTCCTCTCCTCTCTCCCTCTCCATATAAATATCTATCTAAATATAGATATATTATTTACCTAGTTAATGTTTTACTTATTAATTAACTGATATCGTATACTTACCCATAACTAATCATTATGTTACTTACCATTCCATAGTGCTACTTAAATCAGTGGGTCACATTCCTTTTTCTCTCTCATATCGTGAACATACTATCAAGCAATCTCAACGATGCTTAAGCATTGAATGTGGAAGATCTCTAGACTAAGCGTCAAATAAATTTTAAGTGATAATTGTATTGGTGATTCTTTCAATCATCGTGTATTAGGGTGTTGCACTATGATCGCAAGACCGTGGTTTCGATTCCTTGACCGGGTGGTGTATTAGGATCTTGAGCAAAACATTCCATTTTGCGTTTCTCCAGTCCCCTCAGATGTAAGTAAGTAATCCCACGATGGACTGGCGTCCCGTTCATGGGGAATGTTGTGATCTCGCTCATTTGTACGCCACGGAAATCAGGCAACTAGCCCTGTGAGTCCTAGACTTCGAGACAGTACTTACATTTATATTACTGGTACTATTTTAGTGACTGAAGAGAAAAGGAAAGAGAGATAGAGAAAGGGAATGAGTAATAAAATAGAAGGGATTCAAGTTTTAAATGGCACAAAACTATTTTGTAATATATTTTCTCCAACGTTTTCCTTTCTCAACCTTCTACAGAGAACCTTCTCTGCATAATTGTGGACCAACATTATGTGGTGTGAAAATTAATTTAAATATAATCTGTTCCAAAATCAATAACAAAACAAAGACGTATTTGTAACACATTTAATCCTAGTATATTCTGTATATCACTTACCTTTACTGCCCTTAGGAAAACAACGTGTCTCATAGCTCGTAACATGTGGCTTACTATCCAGTCATTGACTATACCAATGGCATTGATTTCTTAGAAGAAATATTCAGAGTTCGTGGAAACTAATGACAGTCTGCATTTTTTTTAAAATACTGAGTCTGGAGAAAGGAATATTACCTATGGCCTTTGTAAGCTTTGGTAGACCAGTGATATTGATGCTATTAATTTCTTACATAACATTTTCCTTAATCAAGACATTTCAAAATATTTTGGAATGTTGTGACTTGGAACTGTTTGTTTAAGAAATTTCTTACATAATTACTCGATACGCGAATATTAAATGCATTCAGAATATCAATATTTGGTCTTGTCTTCATTAGATCGTAACTTAGCCTGTCAGTGGTTCATTTACACAGTTAATGTAACAAGGATTTAGAAATGGGATGTGTTAGTGAATACGCATCAAAAATTCTAGTAAAGTGTATCGCATCAAATCATAGCCGTACCTCATTCTCTCTCTCTCTCTCTCTCTCTCTCTCTCTCTCTCTCTCTCTCTCTCTCTCTCTCTCTCTCTCTCTCTCTCTCTCCTACATAGTATATATATATAATACGAGTGTTATTTACAAAAGTAAATTTCCAAAATGATTAAGTGGGACATATAATCCTAGTGGATACCGTGTTCGCTCTTATCGGTTATCAATGCTGGCTAACCACAGGAATGTAGATAAACTCCAGTTAGTTAAAATTTACTATATTCGGTTAGTCATCACGTGGTAATCTCACCCTATTGTTTTAAACCTTCAACCACATTGTTATGGTAAGACTTAAATTAACAGGGTTGTTAAGCAGAATCGGCAAAAATGAGCTTAGTTCTGTTAGTTACATACTCAGCCGCCATGGTGTTAAACCAAATCCAGAGCGTGCGCATGTGGTTGTTGAGATGTTACAACCCCCAAGAAATGCAAAACGTGCCTAGAATAGCCACGTATTTTGCAAAATGTTTTTCTTAATATATCTGTTTTAACACCATTTTATGAGCTTACTAAAAATGACATTGAATTCAAGTGATAAACTGAAAGGACGACAAACACTCCAATTCTGAAGTATTATGATGTCAAGAAACCAATTATACTTTCTGTAGACAGGTTAAAAGGTGATTTAGACGCATGCGTATTACAGCATAAAGTCAAATAGGGACTAAACTATTTATTGAACCAACAAACATTTTGATCAATTAAAAAATTCGTCTGTAACGAAACAAAATTCAATTTTTAATCAAACTGAATTTTGGAGTTGTCCTCTTTGTCTTTACCAAGTATTATCATTAACGCTAATGATTTTTTTAAATTATGGACGTAATTTTAAACAATGAAAGTAGTTTTAACTCACAGTATTCCTGTGAAACTTACCCATTTCATTATCTCAAATGGCTTAATCAGTGAATGTATCTTTTTTTTTTCTTTTCACTAATAACCTATGTATCCTCTTAGTCTAAGATTTGGTAGGCTCACTCTAAGATTTGGCAAACTCAAGTAAAACTACACTTCACTGAAGAAGTGTAATAAGACCGAAGTATGTTTAAAGTTGTCACTGTAAAGTTGTCTTGCCTGGTCACTATACTCAGTTTATAATCAAATTTAAATTTCAAATTTATCTTGCTTGCTTTTGGCAAGAATTTTCCAATAATGCTAATGATTTTTATTTCCATTACGGGTGTAAATTTCATTGTGGGGATGGTTCACTAAGTATATTTGATCATGATTAGTATTATCTCATATATCAACAGTCTGCCATCTGTTGTAAACAATACAATATTAACCGAAGCCCTAATGTCAGTAGTCCACGAACTTTCTACGTCCAAGGAGCCCTATTCTTTTAGTGAATTTTCTCACACGCACCAGTCTTTTAAAAGGCCGTCTATTCAATAACCCTATTTTTATTCAGTAACAACAAATTCGTTTTCCCACTTTATCTTTCAAGAGAAAATGTGTTACGGAGTTAATATGTATAAAAAAAACCTTTTAGAATTTTAAATGCAGCTCACGGCAAAAGAGACTGTGAAATGTTGCTTCGATATATTGATTTATTACGTATATTCATTTATTTGTAGCACAAGGTCGGCAGATATGTGTAGCAGAAGCATTGGTGCTTATGGAACAACGTAGATAAAACAATAAGCCCCGTCTCCACCTCCGCCTCAACAAAGGGTATTTTAATCACGGAACGTAAAGGGTACATGACTAAATGCAGCGAGGAATTTAGTTTGACATTCTAGAGTATTTGATATTAACCATACACGGAGGCTGGATATATATCATCATAGATAGCCATTGTCGAGTGTAATAGCTATTTGAGTGACATGAACAATTTTGATATACTGATTTTTAATGGAGTATTTTAACTGCAAAAGCCGTCACATAGTTCGTTTACAGTGACATGAAATATTTAGATATACAAAATTATTTATTGGTTACATGCCTTATGAGATTTGCAGACAACTACGCATATACACACATATATACACAGAGAGAGGGAGAGATAAAGCACAAGCACATTAAAACTATTATACGCACATGCTCACATCATGGGTATCACTATCATTAACATCAAGTAAATCGCACTGACGCAGGCTTGTGTGTTATTTATCCGACACGCATATACGCGCGCGCGCGAGTGTGTGCGTGTCAAAGATATATTTAGACATACAGGGTTTGGACAAAATAATGGAAACACCTAGCATCATAGCATCATAATTTTGAAATATCTATAAACCATCAAAAGCTTGTTTTTTTTTGTTTTTTTTTTATTATTAGCATTGTTTAATGTTTTGCTAAAGGGTAATTAAAATTCATTAAAATGACAGATCTGTCAGACTTTCAAAGAGGTCAAATTGTTGGTGCTCGTATAGCAGGCGCTTGCGTAGCAAAAACAGCCGAAATGTTTTGTGTATCAAGAAGTACTGTCTCGAAAGTAATGACAGCATTTGAGAAAGAGGGGAAAAACCTCCTCGTCGAAACAAAACTCCGAAAGAAAACCAAAATTTTCAGATAGGCGCCGCCGAACTCTAACGCGAATTGTTAGAAAGGTTCACAAAAGTACAGCTCCCAAAATTACTGCAGAGCTTAATGACCACCTCGAGAACCCAGTTTCCACAAAAACTGTTTGCCGAGAGCTGCACAAAGCCGGATTTCACGGGAGGGCTGCAATCAGAAAACCACTACTTTAAAAAAAAAAAAAACCTTACAAAGCGTTTAGAGTGGAATAAAAATCTACAGCATTGGTCCCTAGAGCAGTAGAAGAATGTTATTTTCTCGGACGAGTCATCCTTTACCTTATTTCCGACCACCGGTTGAGTATACGTGAGAAGACAGTCAAAAGAAGCATTTGACCCAGACTGCCTTCTTCCAACTGTTAAGCATGGAGGAAGATCTGTGATGATCTGGGATGATAGGGGAGCTATATCTTGGAAATCCGCCAGCCCGATGGTTTCCTGTCATGGCAGAATTAATATTCAAGACTATTTAAGCATTTTATTTGATCAAATTCAGCCTATGATTGCGGAACTGTTTCCGAAGGGAAACGCAATCTTTCAGGATGATAAATGCACCAATTCACACAGCTAAAGTTGTTACTGAATGGCACGAGGAACATTCCAGTGAAGTTGAACATCTTATCTGACTACCACAGCCCCCAGATCTCAATACTATTGAACATTTATGGTGCATTTTAGAAAACAAGTAAAGAGTCGATATCCTCCACCATCATCACTACAAGAACTGGAGACTGTTTTAGCTGAAGAACAGACAAAAATTCCTTTGGAAACAATTCAAACCTTGTACGAATCCATACCTCGTAGAATTCAAGCTGTAATTACTGCCAAAGGCGGTCCTATCCCATATTAAAATAAATTTGTTCGAAATTCTAAGGTGTTTCCATTATTTTGTTCAACCCCTGTATATATAAAGATATAAATATACTCTTTAATTTTCTTTTGCAATCCTTTAACAAGCGATCTACACGAAACTCTTCTCAAGGATGAGAAGTTACAAATGCAAACAAAATCAGTTTCATATTCCACGTCCATTTTTTTTCTCGTAATCAAATTCACACACACACAGACACACACACACACACACACACACACACACACACACACGCACGCAAGCACACACATACATACATACATACATACATACATACATACATACATACATACATACATACATATATACACACACACACACACACACTTACACACACAGACATACACACACACACAGACACACACACACACACACACACATGCACACACACACACACATATATGCTGATGAAAAGCGAGAAAGTTTTTCTAAAGCTGCGTGTAAAAATGTTTAACAACACTCACGAATAATTAACGGAAGTTTTATTTACTGCTCACTGTGTTTTCTATATCGATCTTTGAATGAAAAATACCAACGACAATTACACACTACTGAGAGACACACTACTGGGACCTACGACAAGTTAACTGGTGTATAGCAATTACACCTGGATCATCAACTCTAGAAACGGGCTATACTCAGGACGACAAAAAAATTGTGCCTCCTACCGGCCAAAGGCTGATGATGAGATGAGACTGGAGAGGTCAAGCGGCTGCCTCAATATTCAATGTCAAGAGGCGAGACGTATGAATGAGCCGGCCAGTCTTAATACTCTGCAAAAAGTTTAGACACTAAAAGGCACAAAAGAAAGAGTTCTAGAAAGCCGAATGATGCAACGGCTTGACGCTGATTAGTCGTTTAATCGGCCGATCACTTGAAACGACTGTAGCTAAGCCGTTGTGTCTACACGGCTATCCAGCGACTGAGTTTCGAATCTGCTACAGACCCTACGGTCGGGTTCCGAGCAACGAAGGATGGAAGAAGAACAGTTTCCTTAAACTGTCGACCTGGCTGCAATGCTCGTACCTGAATGGGCTACATTCAAAGCACCCAAAGTGCCAGATGGTTGTGTTTACTCTTTGTTTACTGTGGGTGACGCTCTGTCAATTCACCTCTGATTATACTAATACCCATGGTTAACAGGTGCTAAGGATACTGCCATATTCCGTCTCTAAATGCATTCTCATCAGGCAGTGGAGAAGCTCTGTCGGTGCTTCAGTTAATACGTATGTATTATGTATGCATGCATGCATCCATGCATACACGCATGCATGCATGCATGTATGTATGTATGTATGTATGCATACATGCATGTACGCGCGTATGTATGCACACACGCATTCATGTATATAAGTATGTATGTATATATGTATGTATGGGTGTGTGTGTGTAAGTATATGTGTATGTATGTAGGTGTGTATATATATATATGTATGTACGCATATATGTATAACTATGTAACATAATTAACAAAGCCCCTCACACATACACACACACTTAAATGTACATACACATTTGTGTGTGTGCGCGCGCATTTGTGTGTGTATGTGTGTGTGTGTGTGTGTGTACCACACTCAATTTGTATACGCTGTTGATAGGCCAGTTACATGTCCTGAAATAACATCTCTTATAGACATGTTGTGTTAAAACCACAATAAATACTGGAGGGAGATGAAAATTCGTCCCACAGCGGCCAACGAGAAAGCCAAGTGCATTTCACTCGTTTTAGGC
>NC_142930.1:52793214-52815714 GCF_046866305.1 Octopus bimaculoides | reverse complement strand
ATTCGGCAAAGGCGACCGATAGAATAAGTACCAGGCTTTGAATAAAAGAAAAGTACTGGGGTCGATTCGATTCATTCGAACTAAAAATTCTTCGAGGCGATACTCCTCCAGCATGGCCGCAACCTGAAACAAGCAAAAGATAAAAAATAATGATGAGATTTGAAAATCTTGTCTTCAAGCTTGTTTTCAGTAAGAAAATGTAAGGAACCAGTCAATACTCATGAGAAGATTTGAAGTTAGCTTGACTTCAGTTGTATAGAGCACTTGTTTCTTACAGATATTAGTTGTTCCTGTGCCTGATATTGTATTGTGTAAGCCAAAGGAGTTTCTGTGATGTAGGTCTGTCTACTGGAAATAACATTTGAAATCCTTCTAATCAACTTTATACCAGGCACAGTGGAGGCGCAATGGCCCAATGGTTAGGGCAGCGGACTCGCGGTCATAGGATCGCGGTTTCGATTCCCAGACCGGGCGTTGTGAGTGTTTATTGAGCGAAAACACCTAAAGTTCCACGAGGCTCCGGCAGGGGATGCTGGCGAACCCTGCTGTACTCTTTCACCACAACTTTCTCTCACTCTTACTTCCTGTTTCTGTTGTGCCTGTAATTCAAAGGGTCAGCCTTGTCACACTGTCTCACGCTGAATATCCCCGAGAACTACATTAAGGGTACGCGTGTCTGTGGAATGCTCAGCCACTTGCACGTTAATTTCACGAGCAGGCTGTTCCGTTGATCGGATCAAGTGGAACCCTCGACGTCGTAAGCGACGGAGTGCCAACAACAATACCAGGCAGAAGGCACAGGAAAATGTCGTTCGAGATATACCAAGAGGTGGGATAATCAAGGATGGAATGCTTCTCTTCACAGGTTTGTTCAATGAGGATTGACCTGGAGCAAAACAACAACAACGACAACCACGACAACCACCACCACCACATACCATCAGCACCATCACCCACCACTGCCACCACCACCACCACCACCACCATCACAACAGCAACAACAACAATTGCGAACTATTTACACTTCGATATCCAGGTTGATTTGAGAGTTAAATGTATTGGCTCTAATTTATATAAAACAATTATTAATATCAACAAAATAATCGTTTAATTTTATGACAAACCAACCACGCCTCTCCTACCTTCTTGTGTCTGTTAACATGTACAAGATGTAGCCTTTTTGAACTGAAATATTTTGTTTATTTATATTCTTACGATTGCTTGGCTTCGTCATTTCTTTATTATTTATTTTATCGTCTTAGAAAAACTTTCGATTTTGATCAACAGCTGTGTATTTATCTTAGCTCTGCTTTGCCTGGTCTTATTTTTGTTCACATATGTTCTTACAATCACATAATAATCACGTGAGTCATTTGTATCGAGAAATAATTTGCTTGATCCATCAAGCCTCTGAGTCAAACTTAGCACGGACTTATGAACTAAGTCATGACGAAATTCTTTGTGATTTTCTTTTAGAATATCTACAAAGTTTCTGAATAATAAAAAAAATATCCTTTAATTTTCATCGACCAATCGACACACTCCAGTAACATCATTCTTCCTGAATTTTATTTAGTCATGAAATAGATTCAGCATAAAAATAACTTTACATGAATTTAACTCGGTGGTTTGAATAAAGTAAGCACCGGATTTTCAGAATGAAAGATTGGTAGATTAAACTAAAATAAATAATTTCATCAAGAAGGCTGCGCAAACGCTCCAAAATTATGATAATACTGATCATAGAAGACATAAATCAATCAACAGGAGCCTATCATACAGTTTCGTCATTTACCTAAGATGTAATGTTCAAGGTTATTTGCATGAAATCCAACAACAAGATATGGTCACTAGCTGTCACAAGAGCATATATATATGTGTATATATATATATATATATATATATATATATATATATATATATATATATATACATTTCGGTCAGCATTCATCACTCCACTCTCACCACCTCCATCCACTACAAACACACAGACTCACACTCATACCTCAACTTCTCCTCCCACCCTAAACACACCAAGCTTTTCATCCCCTATTCCCAATTCCTCCGTCTTCGCAGGCTCTGTAGTGACGGCCGTGACTTTGAGACTCAGTCTCAACTCATGGCTCGCCACTTCATCCTACGTGGATATCCCCTCACCACTATCCACACTGCCCTTGCCAGAGCACGTTCCGTAAACCGTGCATCTGCTCTCTCCCCCCGAACCCACCCCGCCGTCTCCCGCCTCCCATTTCCCCTCACCTACTACCCCACCACCCGCCAACGCACCATTCTCCGAGCCTTCCGGCAACTCCAGTCCGACCCCTCCAATTCGCACATCTTCCCTAACCGACCCCTCCCCTCCTCCAAACGAGTCCACAACCTACGAGACCTCTTAGTCCACAGCTTCTTCCTTAACCCAACCTCCCAACCTGGCTCGTTCCCCTACTCCCGCCCACGCTATCGCACTTGCCCTTACCTCTCCAACACTACCCTCCTCACCGGCACCCATCATCGACCCTATCGCATCACCGACTCCTTCACCTGCACTTCTTCCAATATCATCTACTGCATCTCCTGCTCTCTCTGCCCTTCTCTATACATCGGGCAAACGGGACGCCGATTGGCTGACCGGTTCGCGGAACACCTCGAGACATCCGACTAGGCAATGACACTTCGGTCTCGCGCCACTTCCGTTCTACCGGTCACTCTTTGCGACACCTGTCTGTGTTCGGATTGTCTTTGCACAGGGGACATCCGGACTCCCGTTTGCGCCGGGAACAGGGATTAATCTTCTCTCTTCTTTGCTCCACATGGGCTCAACTCTCCTCCCCTCTTCATCTAACCTCCTTCTCTCGCCTCTCTCCCCCTTACACCTACTTCCTCCCATCCACCTCTCCTCTCTTGCTCCGACTCCTACTTCTTCTCTTCACTCCCACTCTCCTTCTCTCTCCTCTTCACTCCTACTCTCCTTCTCTCTCCTCTTCACTCCTACTCACCATCTCTTTCCTCCTTCATTGTCACTCCTCCCTCGTAAACCCACCCCCACCCCTACACATTCCAACCCCACCTTCCCTATCCTTCCCACCCCATCCCTTACACCCACTCCCACATACCCCACCTCTACCCCACCCTCAGCCTAACCCATATACCACCCCTGCTTTCCCCACTCTCACCCTCCCCCACATCCAAACACCGTCACACCACACATCACTACAGCACCATACCACACAACACATCACATCACAACACACATCCACGCACACACCAGCACTGACCACTTCCCAGCCCCGCATTTTTACACCTACACATACAAACACACGCACGTCAAGATCACCAGCCCTCTTACACACGCACATACAAACTCTCTTATACGGACGCACGCGCACCTTCGTTTTGGGATAACCACTACTTTATTATATCCCCTTCTCCCTAGCTCTACTGTGCGACCCTTCTGTGGAAGAGCGTAGGCTCGAAACGTTAAAGACTTTTTACTTCCAGAGCGTTATACTAATACATCTGTTTGTTCTCTACACCACGTGCCTTTGTCTTTTGTTTTTTTGTGAATTCTCGCTTATATATATATATATATATATATATATAAGGGAGAATTGTATATGTATATATATATATATATATATATATATATATATATATATATATATATATGTATATATATATATATATATATATATATATATATATATGTATATATATATATATATATATATATATATATATATATATATATATATATATATATATATATATATATATAAGGGAGAATTGTATATGTATGTATATATATATATATATATATATATATATATATATATAAGGGAGAATTGTATATGTATATATATATATATATATATATATATATATATATATATACATACATACATACATACATACATACATACATGCATGCATACATATGTATATACACACGCGTGAGTGTGAGCATGCGAGTATACGCAGATATGCGTGTACGCGAGTATGTATGTGATAAATGTGCATGCATATTTATTTGTATATGTTTGTGCATGTGTGGACAACATCATTAAATCGATGTAGTAAATAATGCTGGAAAGAAATATAAATAACCCAAATTTGCTTTTTGCGACAATAAAAAGTCGAGCACCAGAACTACCAGGCATTAAGATATTGTATAATGCACGCTGTTATATGAAACTGAAATCTGAGGCAAATAAAACTTTTGCTGCAGTAGTGTTTAAGCAAAATCTAATATAGGGCAAGTGTACAACTATTTAAAGTTGTCAAAATCAGTCAGTTGAAATAGGAAGCGTACGTACCATAGGAAACGAAAAGAATATGGGAACATTAAGCACAAATTGGAGTAGGTTTTGATCGTTCTTATTAAAGTTGTTTGGCTCCACTTCAGTCCTAATTGAATAAATCTGGTATCAAAGTCATGACCATCCTGCTTTTCATATCTTGGAATACGTTGTGTAAAGTTTTTTTTTTTTCCTTTTTTTAAGACAGTAGAATGTGATGAAATAATTGTTAATTTTTATGACATGTACAGCCTTGTACCAAAAATTTTAAATCAATATTTATAACAAGTCGAATCGTAGATTATGGAGGAGGGTGGCAGGAACGAAATGCACTGAAAAGATCGAATCCGTGAAAAAAAACTATACTAATATGTTTCAAATGCAGATTTGTCCTACGGTAACACGTTTCAAAGTTTAGTTACCCTATTTTCACACTCTCTAGCAACAGTTTACCGGACTATGGTCTTCACCGCAACTGTCACATTGTGTGTGTGTGTGCTCGCACATGCATGCACACACACACACACACACACACACACACACACACACACACACACACACACATACACACACACACACACACACACACACACACACAAGGTGAGCGACATTTTATCAGCCCACAACCTGCCCCTTTTATATCTGTCTCTAATAAATAAATATATATCTTCTTTCTAGAATTCCTCATTAACTCCACCATCACTAACTTGATTCTTAATTGTTTGAGCTTGCATCATGATGCAGTTCCTAGCCGTAAATATTAAGTCACGTCAAGGTAGTCGAAGCTTGTTTATATTTTTGTAATATTTATGCCAGACTAGTTGATCTAGTCACAATGGCACAATGGACACGGCAATAGCAACTACCATATACAACACACCATTTCTTATGTTACTCTTATGTTACCCTAGGTGTCTTTTAGTTTTGTATTTTACATTATGGATTCAAGAGAGTAATAATCAAACGGAAAAGTATGGCGGGGGTCAGCCTCTGAACAAGAAAGTGAAACTTTTTTTTAATAGAAGCTGGTGTTTCAAAGATAAAAGTGTCCTAAAGAAAAATACACTTCATATTCTTTGAAATATAAGGTGCAAATACTAAATATTCATCTGCTGGTGCAAGAAAGTATATGAGAATTGAAATAGATTCGAATCTTAATGAGTCAATGACAAAGCGGATTTTCCACCAACGATCCTGTGATAGCAACGTCGGTGATGGAGAAATGAAAAGTGCTGCTCTCTGGGCTATTTAGGCACACAGGCATCGAGAATTTCGCAACTTATGATGGCTTATTACGAGGGGTTAGAAACTTAAATGGAATCGGTCATAAAATACATAATAAAAATATGGTGAGGTTAGCTGTGTACCAACAGAGGAAGTCATACTATTCAAGTTGTTAAATGACGTGATTAATTGTAAAGGGCTCTTAATTCCCTATTTTAAGAATGATCGTAAATTAAGTACGGAGCGTTTTTCCACACTGTGCTGAGCGAACGTACTCAGTATGCGGTATTGAAAGTTTGTGATGGTGGAAAGTCAAGTACGCTCATGAATTTTGAAAGACATAATACATCAACGGATCTATTTCAAAACGGGGGCACTAGTTTTCATTTATGTTTTATGTAGTGTTTTTGGTACCGAAAGACTTTCAAACTTCGTATACTTATCTATTTTGTATTATAGAACAGAAAAATTTTTTTGTATTCGAATTTATTTCATGTAAAAAATTGTCTTATTTCGATAATTTCTACTAATCACTGACGTCTATTCAGTTGAAAACAGTTAGCGCTGTAACGGTGTATATCGTATTAATCCCCTAACCCTAACCCTAACCCTAACTAGGCTGTTAACCCTAACCCTAACCCTAACTCTAGAATCCGAACTCTAAAATTGTTACACACATAGATACGCACAGCGTAATTTATTATATAAACAATATATGCGTATAAATTACGATTAAACCGGATGAAATATGTCACAGGGAATAACATTTTTATGACCGCACAGCAGTAACTCTATTCAGCTGAATAGACGTCAGTGATTGGTTGAAATTACAGAAATACGACAACTTTAACATGGAATAACTTGCGATGTACATTTTTTTGTTAAGAAGACTAAGAGTAAAAGATGTTTTATATGACACATTCTACCAGTGTCCCAAGTTTCAAAGTGTTTCGTTAAGAAAATACTGGTGCCCCGTTTTGAAATAGATCCACATCAACTACCAGCGTACTATTACTATTCTAAGAAATTGTAGTCAGCACATAGTTTTTCATACATTTCATTCCCGCAGACTATAAATAGCAAGCTGTTCTAAATCTTTCTACGCATGAGGTGAAGGTACTATTAATTTTAAACAATGCACATGCTCATCCAACTAAACACCAACTTGTTAGTATTGACGATAAAATAAGGTATGGTTTTACCATCTTGTATTATCTACGATCCTGCCCAATGTATCAAGATATAATTGTAGTTTGCAAGAAATTATACCAACGAAACTATTTAAGTTTTCGTGGTGATAGAAGAGAACGCTTTTAGAAAAGACAACGAAGACTAAGCATTCACGAGAAGGCCAAGAACTACAAACTCACGTCTGTAACATTCAGCATTGCAGATTTATGAAAGCTATAGAAGTTTACCCCTCCAAGTAATGCTTGGAAAACCTTCTGCATGATGCGGGGACAGATCAGAAGACAAGTGAAACAGGTAGCACAAAAGACGTTGTCAGAATCTGGCTAGAGGACACAGAGGGGGACACTAGATAGTGAGGAGAGTAAACAGAAGAAGCAATAGCGGCGACAGAAGATAGTAAGGCCGGTGAAGGCGACGAGCCACGATTGCTCAAAAACTTAAACTTTCTGTTGTACAAGAAACATTTGATGATGTAATTTCGTACATTGACTTTCTTTAAAGGAACTCATTATCTAGACGCAGTAACAAACAGCAAGTTCAAGAACTGAACCTCGCTTCATTCTTCAAACCAATTCTTCCCACAGTTTGTTAAGCCTTCTAATGATACTAATGACCGATTTGCTTTTGACATAGTTTCTCCTCAAACACTTCAGATGTCTTCGAGTGGATGATAACTCCACGAGGGTCATCATAGCTCTAATTTAGGCACAAGGGCAGCAATTTTTAAGGGCAGTGGGACTAGAAAATACCACTAATCCCAGTATAATGCCGATAAATTTTTCTATTGACTTCAAAAGAATGAAAGTGACTTCGGCGAGATTTGAGCTCAGAACGCATAAACCAGTAACAAATTCTGCAAAGCATTTTTCCAACGCTTCAACAAATCTGCCAGTTCGTCGCCTTCACTCTACTCACAACGACAAAGTATTACCTGTATCCCCTCTAATATATCAAGCTTCTATCTTCTACCGTAGGTGAGTAAAATCAACTCTTTACGGTACTAAATTTTTGATTCTTACTTGCTATAATTTTATAAAATGGATATTTACACATTTTGTGTAATTATATGATGTTTACAGTATTTTTTGTAACTTTATTGATGTTTATTACGTTCAGTATACAGTGTTTATATCCTAAATATAAATGCCCACAATATTAACCCTACTTCATCGGTTAACTCGGACAGTTAATTGGAATAGATGTCCACCCTAATTATTCATACAATCCAACGATAGCTCACTGTGTTTGTGCAGCGCCGGCAATAGGAAGGGTGGGGCCAAAATAGAGAATCGTCAGTGGTGCCCTCTACAAAAGCTGAAGATTGTTGTTTTATGCTTCCTGTAGTATGCCAGTCCCATCCAAAACGCGTTGAGGTCTTGAGGCTCCACCAATATGCACAATGATATACTAAACATTCATCATAGTGATCTCCGCTCGAGTGTCTGTACTGGGTACGTTTTGGCATGGGGCCCAATTTGAACATATCTGTCTAATTGGCTTAAAACCGGCGCGCGGGAGTGCGTGCGTGCATGCGCGTGTGTAGGCGCAATGGCTCAGTGGTTAGGGCAGCGGACACGCGGTCATAGGATCGCGGTTTCGATTCCCAGACCGGGCGTTATGAGTGTTTATTGAGCGAAAACACCTAAAGCTCCACGAGGCTCCGGCAGGGGATGGTGGCGAACCCTGCTTTACTCTTCCACCACAACTTTCTCTCACTCTTGCTTCCTGTTTCTGTTGTACCTGTATTTCAATGGGTCAGCCTTGTCACACTGTGTCATGCTGAATATCCCCGAGAACTACGTTAAGGGTATACGTGTCTGTGGAATGCTCAGCCACTTGTACGTTAATTTCACGAGCAGGCTGTTCCGTTGATCGGATCAACTGGAACCCTCGACGTTGTAAGCGACGGAGTGCCAACAATAGAATTAACTGAGCACAGCACTGAATTTTCCGTGATTTTTTTATATGTATCTCTTCATTCTGAGTTCCAGAGACTTTGATGTAGTCGCCTATTCTCTTGCACAAAATATGTAAAACATGAAGTAATGTGAGACACCATTATTATGATGAAATTAGTACTTTCCTATTTGAAATAAATTTGACAGTTGTTGAATGAAGGCAATCAAGTGACACTGTTAACGTCCCACACACACACACACACCAGATGGCAGCATATAATGGACAATAATTCTCTATTTATGCTCTTAGCAAGTTTAGTAAAGCTTATTGTATTTTTTTTTAAATTTGTATTTTAGCACAGGGAATCAAGTTTAGACAAGAAAAGAATAGGATGTCGTATAAAATTGGCCAACAATACGTTTGAACAATTCATAGATAGGAATATGTGTGCGTCTTCTTCCGTTGCTGAATAGACTTATATTGAAGTCAGAGTAATAAAACATAAAGCTTTGTGAAGGAGTGGGGGATGAATTATACACGTGACAGACCACATACCCCTGGCATATTTGATATTTCAGCGTAGGCAGGGGAATGTTTGGACCGTCGAGTCAAAAAGCAAATTTTCAATCTTGTGACACCTGGCAGAAAAAAAAAAATTAAAAATAGAAAAAAAGAATTGAACACTTTCGGTGAGATGCTTTCAAGCTCATTTTCCCTTGTGCCCCCCACCCCACTACCGTAGTTTTTAAAATTAGACGTGTCTTTAAGATAAAACTTTAAAACTGCCATCAAAGCATGCGTCTATGTTGACTCGTGTTTCAGAATAAAATGTTCGTGTAGGTAAGAGATGAATCTACCGGTTTCGCAATCCAGCCAGAAAACCTCTACGCTGTCATTAGGCGTACTAGAAATAACATCCATATTCTCCCTCGAATCACACTAACATCTTAAATAGGACATATATCTAGAACTACATCATGTCTTTTCCACGTTGTCTTCATAAAGGAGGGGATGCTACAGCTATAGTGACTTTGCTCAGAGGTCTGCTTGATCATGACTGTTGTTGGCACTCCGTCGCTTACGACGTCGAAGGTTCCAGTTGATCCGATCAACGGAACAGCCTGCTCGTGAAATTAACGTGCAAGTGGCTGAGCATTCCACAGACACGTGTACCCATAACGTAGTTCTCGGGGTTATTCAGCGTGACACAATGAGACAAGGCTGACCCTTTGAATTACAGGCACAACAGAAACAGAAAGTAAGAGTGAGAGAAAGTTGTGGTGAAAGAGTACAGTAGGGTTCGCTACCATCCCCTGCCGAAGCCTCGTGGATCTTTAGGTGTTTTCGCTCAATAAACACTCACAACGCCCGGTCTGGGAATCGAAACCGCGATCCTATGACCGCGAGTCCGCTGCCCTAACCACTGGGCCATTGCACCTCCACTTGATCATGACTAACTTGGGGCTAAGCATCAGCAATAACTACTGGCTCATAAACAGTTTGTTCATATTTCAGTGCAAATGTCTCGTCTAGACAAATGTCTTACATCAAGTGATTTGTCTCTTACCCACTTAACTACATAACACACAAGAATTTTGGGATTTTTTCCTTTTCATGGGCAGCTCAATTAATTAATTTCCTTTAACTAAACACTTTGAAACTTCGTATACTGGTAGAATGTGTCATATAGAACATCGTTTACTCTTAGCATTGTTGAGAAAAGTTTCTATTTACGAAGATATTTCGTGTTAAAGTTGTCTTATTTCGGTAATTTCAACCAATCAATGACGTGTATTCAGCTGAATAAAATTACTGCTGTTGTTTGTCAACAACAACTATCGGCGGGGTATATTTCGTTTGTCACCGTTATGACATCGTTCGTGCGCTTGTACTGGTTTTAGGGTTGCGGTTAGGGTTACGGAAAAAAGTGAAAAATGAAGAAATTGGAGGGGGAGGGGCAAACATTTTCAAAATTCTGATTTTTGCAATTTTCCGGGTTTTTGGCAAAAAAAAATTTTTTGCTTAATCGTCTCTTCAGTTACGTTGTTTCTAAAGGAAACAAATGCTCTCTCTCTCTCTCTCTCTACTATCATACACAGTTCATATCCTCCTACGGTTATTTGTACACTATCCAACACTTGGCGTAAACTAGTATTGCGTTTGTAAACACTCTTAGTCGTGCGGCAATGACGGTTTCAGATGAAACTAAAGTTAATGAGAGCACACGAACAGGAACTACTCAATAATGACTTTGAGACGTCTTAAACTACGTCTATCCTCAGTGTTTGCTAATCACATGCTATCTCAATGTTGCTTTGACAGTTCCATGTTTGATGCAATATGTTACACCTTCCTCCATTATAAGCTTTTAAACATCCTTAGTGAGCGAACAATTTCGTTGACCCGCTCCATCTAACATCCCACTCAGTCATTCTGTACACTGTCTAATAATTGATACGATTAAATGATCAATTGAGTGATTGATTATTTGCTTGATTGTTTGTTTACTATTTTATTAAGATTATCAGAGTAGCTGTAATGTTATACAACTTCATAGAAGCTATTGAATTATTAGCTTTTTGTCATAAACAACTCTTAATGACTGCTAAAGAATTTTTTCACTCTTTTGCAGGTTGGGTCATGGGGCTACGGTTATGCTGGGGCACTGATTTCTAGAATATGTTGATTACATTGACTCCAGTATCTATTTTATCGAATATGAAGAGATGAAAGATGTGAACCTAAGGCTAAGTAAAAACAAAAGTATATTAAAGTAGGTTCTCCACTGTCTTTTCCAAACCTAACGGAGATTAACTTAAACTTGTGTAACGAAGTTATTTGTTACTTAAGATTCAAAACTGCTTATAGCAGTAGCCCGCGTCTAGTCAATAATACATATTTCACTTAGGTGAACAGGGCTAACAAGGTTAACGTTTTGGCGTGGGAGACTCCAAACAGATGGCGATCAGATACGAAGTCTGGATGTAATCGACTCAACTGTTAGTAGCATAGAGAGGTCATTGCACTCATTTCATTCACGATCAAATTGTGCCGCACGCAATTCAAAACATTTATGAGTAATTAGAAAATGTATTTAAAAAACATGAGAAATATATATTTAAATGCTAACAAAACACTAAGCCTACTCTAACATAGTTATCTTTAGTGTAAAATGTGACCTATGCAAATAGGTCTTGACCTAGAACAGCGGTAATTCTGACTCTAAAATTGGAAATTACTCGCGGAACTATCGCAATTAACTTATTCATACATATTGTATATTCTCAGCAAGGAAAGTGCTACTAATAATTTCTCCATTTATCTATTCTCTATACACTTCGTGAAAATAATGTAAACTGAATGTTTTGAGAGGAGAGTTAGAAGATCCAGTTACCTCTTGAGCGGAAGAGATCGTGTGATTTACGTTAAAAACATTGCAGTAATACAAATATTTAAACTGTAGAAGTGTATTTCAAAATGCTTCATTTCAAAAATATGACCGCTAACTACCTTATAGTTACCTCGAATAGTTGGTATCAAAATGTCAAACCATTGTCCTAAAAGGTGCAAGAAAATATCTTACACAGATTTTGTTATATAAATAAAATATCACTTAGTCCTACAGGCATAAATGATGAAAGCAAAACAAGAGGAACTCTCTCCTTCATATTACCCAATACATATGTATATATTGCATAATTAGATTTCACTGAAAAAGAATTACGATAGAAATTCTATTCAAATTGTTTAACACAAACAGTGTAGAAATTTGTTAGAAAAATCGAAAAAATTAAATAACTCGAACACGTTATTTGCTTTTAACAATTTCATCAATAAAAAAATATATCAAATTTATTACCACGTCAAGTGTGCCAATCTAGCAATTGCTAACATATATAGTCATGGTATGATTCTTTAGATCAGTATAGGCCTGTGGCTCTGTTCCAGTTTGGTTCTACAACAGATTATTTGCAAAGCAATTTAGCCTTGACTTTGGAAGTAGCTATAGAAGTGTATTATCATTATTAGAATTATTATTATTATTTACATCTTTGGCATGAATTAGGAAAAATTTTCGAATTCTTTGGATAGGAAAAAAAAAATCAGACAAGAATGAACATTTTGGTAGCTGCAATAAGTTCTAATGTAGCAAGAATCATCATTTAACGCTTTCCAGCTAATGGACTGTGATAAACGTTTGAATATCTAAACAGTACTAGATATTATCCATACATACACTGAACACAAAATTTTATAATCGATATTATCTTTTATCAGACTTTCAAAATACCTTCCAAATGTAGTTAGAAATATTCAATGTTTTAGAAGTTATTTTTGGTTCTATATATATTCCCTCGGAAAGATTTTTTTTTTTTAAATGAAAGCGTTTTCTACTCTCGAAATTAGTTCAATCTTTGCATGTCCACATTTGTGTGTGTATGTAACATTTGCTCCCAGTGTACTTTCAGTGTTACAAAAATGGATTATTCTTTTGTTATGAATGTGAAGAATGTTTCTAGAGAGACCATTTTCACCTCCCCACCATCATATATCTTGCAGAAGAGTTACGATTTCAAATTTTGTTGATTTGTTTCGAGCTATCCCCTTTTCTAATCATCTTACCTATCGATGTACCAGTTTTAATAATTTATTGCTCGTCATGTAAAACAAATAATTTAAAATGCTTAAAAAGCATTGATGTAAACAATTTTAAGATATAACATTTATGTAAAAAAAATTCAAAATTGCTTCGTTTAAACACTAAACTAATTCAATTTTTACCCTTATTTTCAATTCTGTACGATTAGATTAATATCAGTGTAACTGATACTAATGATCTCATTAACATCAGTGCAATTTGAAAATATTCTATTCAGCAAGATGTCCAGCATGTAAGGGATATTATGACATGTTACTCACAATATTTTTTTTTCATTTCCAGTTAAATCTACCCATTTTTATTTATTTATAACTTATGAGAAACAAATTCTTTAATTTGTGTAGCTTGAGTCGTTGAATCGATAAAGCAATGAACAAAATTCCTTATAATACCTCGTAGACTTGTCTTCCGAGGCAAATAAAATAAGTACCAGTGAAGTTCTTGAGTAGATTTAATCGATTCTATTCGCACTGTAGATTCGTTTGACCATGTACTAATGTTAGATATCAACGTTAATTCATATCAACTGTTATTTTAAAGTTGTTTGGAATGTGGGAAACTGAAAGCCCCAATGATAGTTTTAAATCTAAAGGAATTAACTGTTCCTCAGAAGAAAAAACACTTGCTCCCGTTGCCTGACTCTTTCACTCTCTTACATCTGTTTGGGTTGCTTGTATGTGTGGAAATAATTATCGTGTTTTTTTTTTCTTCTTTTTAATGCTCTCTACATTAAAATAGTTATATACACATAGACAGACAGACACACACACACACACTGGGGCATTAAATTCCCGTCAGAATTACCTACGGTTAATAACACACTTTTGATAAAAATACATTTTAATATTATAATAGTAGAAAGATACTAAATAGAATAAAGCCAGTAAAGACGGAAATACCTCAAATTCTTTTCATTTATAATTAAACTATATGCTTATAAAGTACACTCGAGGATGTAGTTCTATTCACTTATTAAACAAATGGAATAAAATATGTGATGTTAAACTAAAATGTCACTGATTTCAGCACTGAAAGCAACATCAATGACCTTGATCCGACAATTTTACAAGACTGGATTCTGTTCCTCCTTAAAAACTATTTTCACTTCAATTAACCATTTCTCCTAGATGGACCTACGTGTAAATGGTTTAAGGCACTTGAACTTTTTCTCTCGAGGAATACTCGAGATCAGAGACCTGTAGAAGGTAATGTAGATAATTTTAAGGCAATAAACACTTCATCTAATGTATTCTACTAGTTTATATGCACTAGTCTGAATTGGTAAAATTCATTTCTCAAATAGCATTTCAGTCATTTAATTAGATTTCACAGCCATTTTTCTTTCATAAATGTTTCACCGACTCGCATTAATTATGAACTATAGATAGATAACCCTTTCATTTTACTATTGTAGTATTGTGCGGTAATATCTGTCCACATCTTCAACTGGCTGTCCTTGATGACAAGTGAATATTCAGCAGTACCGAAAACTCATATATACCAAAGAAAACTAGTTATCTACGAATTATTGAGTAGTGTCAGAGAAACAAATTTCAACAATCTAAATTTTACAAACAAACAATAATCAGACCACTTACTGAGTCTTTCTGAGATAGAAATGAAACACATTTGCTAGAATGTATGTATTCCATAAAAGAAATGAGGTGTGGGTGTGTGTTCTAAAGATTACTGAGACAAAAGAATACTGTACTCTGTATTTCATTACATCTAGTCCATTATATGACAGATCCAGGTTCAACAACAATTAGAACCAATAATATGCTGGTTTTCATTCAAATATATACATCCTTTGTAAAAGAACATTATTTTGATTATATGCTTCAAAATAAAACATTGTGAGCAATTGTAAACTGAACTAGATCTTCTCACACTGAATACTTTTGATTAAGTATAATACTTTATAACATCTTCAACGGAATTCGAGTGAGAGAGAGAGAAAAGAGAAAGTGGTGCACGGCATTGCTGAGTGGTTAAGTTTGCTTGTCAACCACTAGGTTCCGGTTGACAAGTGTCATCTGCTATAGGTTCAGGCCACTCAAGAATCCTGAGCAAGATTGACAGACGGAAACTGTAAGAAAGCTTTTCGGGTGGATTAATCCTTTAATTCGAAGATCGAGTCTTTGGGACAAATTGTGCAACACTGATTCTACCCGAGATTTATGTCAAAGTTGCAAATGTATGTGGAATATTCAGCTACAGCGATTCAATAAATTAGTAGTTCTGTTAACAACTGGAACACTTATTCACTGAAATCTATGAGGGATCCACTAAGTATGTAACAAACCCAGTTGCTCAGATATGTGAGAACGTATAAGATTGTTGGTAAAGATTTGCCGAGAATAAACGTACAAATGCAGTATGTCGAAATGTTTGAGATTAAACACATTTTACATTCGTTAATATGTAACAACATACCGCCCCAGCTGTATAAGGTCGTTATATGCAAGGAAAATATGAATGGCCTACATTATGGCTACGTCATTTTCATATATCCTTCCCTTGAAAAGTGACGTCAACGAATACACTGTAGTAGTAAAAAGGAACAAACCAGAATGCATGTAGAAAAGAAACATAGAACTTGTAAGTAGAATGCTAAAACGTTTCCTCTATGTCTGAAGGTTGTAGACAATGGCTAGCATCACTTTCGTTTCACTTGGATTATATAAATCGAAGCAAGCCTAAACCCCTTTCACTTTCATACCCATTAGAGATTTTAACCCAGCAAACTAAGCAATTCGATCTTAAAATTTGCCGTGCTGTCGCCGGTTGCAATAGCAGGCAATTCTGCTTCTGTGATATATGCGCCTAGAAGAGCAGTATTGAGAAAAGATCATGCACCTAGAAATGTTGTGTTATCCGATACCCTATTGATCTTACTTTTTTCTCACACACAGCCGACATACTTTTGATAGATGGAACTTTCTTTTTTCTTCCACAAGAAAGAGGTGGTTGTGATGGAACGTGGTACAGAAATAATAAAGAACAAATATAATTGTAATACCAGGCAACTAATAAGAAATTATAAAACCAAATATACATTAGACTGTGCGGCGAAATTTCTCAGCACCAATTTTGGTTGAAAGGTTAAGTCCTACACTTAACCAACGCCAATTAAGCTTTCATTTAGCATGAAAGGTTTTGTCACTGGCAAGTGGCTGTGCTCATGCTAAAAGCAAGAGGCGATCACAAAATAGAACGTGAGCGCCGCAGACGTAAATTACCAGCAAGTTATGTTAATTTTCTATTATTTGGAGTAGAAGACTCCAGAGTTCAGGCATTTTCCGTTGTTTAGAAACAAAATTATCAAACTTAATACAATCTGAAACATTGTACATGTGTCATAAAAACACAGCATGTTAAATGCATTGATATTCAGCAAAAGAAGAAAGTTTTGAGAAGCGATTGAGAGAAGGCACTACTTTATGTATATATAAAATAATTCAAACCGGAAGTTGTCAAGTGACAGAAATAAACTTCCGATGTGCTAACTTCGCGACCCGATTTTCTTTCCTGACGAGTTGTAGTCAGTTCACTTCCTTTAGATTGCTCGTACTCCTGTGGAAGATGTTTTTCGCTAATGTCCACAAGAAGTTAACGGCATACAACATCAATCCTTCCACCATAAATGGAGCATTGTGACTATTGTTAAAAATCAATCATAAATAGTTTTAGAAGCTTGTAAATGACCTTAACATTTGAATGAGAAGGAAAGAGTATTATGTTTTATGTATTTAAGATTATTTTTTTAAAGTAAATTGGTTAAGCAATGAGTGATACTGCTATGATGTTTGCATAAAGGGTGTTGTGTTTTGTTTAACTGTAGCTCTAATGAGTAATATATTGATAAAGAGGAAATATAGCTAATGTGAAAGTATATCAATTTATAACATGTGCATGTAAACTGGTATATTTATGGGAAAGGAAAAAGAATTAAGTGCTGATATTGGCTTTCATGATCAGAGGGCTTCGTAAAAAAAGGAGGGCTAAAGAACTTAAATCATGAAATTGAATTTTAAAAAATAAAAAGCTTGATATACTTAAGGAAAGTCTAAAACTTAAAAAAAAAACCCTAAACTGTTTCCTTTCACAGGGCCACAGCAAAACTGGCATACAGTGGTAAATTTTTAGATTAGCAAATAGAATCACAACTCTGCAGTGGTTGAAACATTTATGGTGGATTTTAAACTTAATATTACATGATTGTAGTGAGCTGTGTCATTATTTAAAAAAAAAATTGTGGACCAAACATTCATTCTGGTCATGCAATTTACAATTGAAACTCCTCTTTTCCCGTTAATCACTAACACTCCTAACATCCTATCTTTTTCTTTACATATATCTTATAGTTTTGTACCCAATAAATCATTATTTTAAGTTACTACGTCTTCTAATATAGAGTATTTAAAATTTGGAAAAACTTGTTTACTTGGCAGAGACAATAAATCTGGTTAGCTTAGTGTTTTTACTTGGCACAATACTGTATAGTTTTGAACATAAATATTGTTGCATATACTTTATATATCAAGCTAACATTCCCCGTTTACTTACTTATTCAGCGGGGTGGGGGAGTAAATGATTTTTCCTTTTGGTTCAAAACGTTATTTTCACAAATGTCCAGTTGACTAAAGTAATTTAAAACCACTTTTCATAAAACTTACTCTTAATTTCTGGACAACTCTATTTTCACTTTTCATACACAGTATGATATTAAACAATACTGTTGACACAGAAAAGACGACGAAAGTTTTAAGAAAACAATTTGGCACCACATAATAATAATAATAATAATAATAATAATAATAATAATAATAATAATCACATTGTAATTGACAATAATAATTAGCTATAATAATTAAATACTGTTATGACGATGCTTTTTTTCGGTGTACTTTAAGATGTTTGGAAAGGTGGTCCGAACGTGAAAATCGTTTTTCACAAAGTTTGCACTGGTAAGGTTTTATTCCTGAATGAGAACGTTTATGTCTAGCAAGTTCATCTGATCGCGAAAATCGCCATCCACAGCCTGGCCATGTACAATCAAACGGTTTCTCACCTGTGTGACGCCGCAAATGAGCTTTTAGATGTGAACTTTTACTATATACTTTCACACAACCATCAAATGTACAATGATATATCTTCTCCTCGCTTTTTGCATCTTTGTTGTTACAGCCGGTTGTACGATTGGAAACTCCGTTGGAGGCACGAGAAGAGACATTTCCTGTATTATTAACCTTTGATCCACGGTTTTTTGTTGCATTGTTAGTTTTGCTTTGGTTTTTATTAGCATTTGTTATGCCATTTTGTTCATTTTTTTTACAAGAAGTGTTTGAGGTTTTGCTGCCTTTGTTTGTGTTTATATTCGATGAGAGGATTTTAGTCAACGAGTCTGACAAATTATAGTTATTGGTATCAGTGTCATCGAAGTTGAAGATTTTGTGACGTATTGCAGAGTTGAGACGTGAATTAGTTTGCCGCTTATTACGGCTCGTCAAAATAGTGGCATTGTTGATGTTATTGTTGAGTTTATACAATTGTTGTGGAACTTGATAGTAGTGCTGTTCTTGCGGCGAGTGAAACCTTTCTGGCGTGCAACCGTCAAGGGCAGTGTGCATTAGACTCTGCAAGCCAACACCAAGAACTATCAGTTCGTTGTCGGATAAAGAAAATACTTCATCAAAACTATCACAGTTGTCCAGTGAATCATTTCCGTTACTATAGCAACTGCTGCTGGTGCTGCTGTTGCTGCTTGACAAGTCCATGGATAACTCCGAAGTATTAGAGGAAATGTCGGAAAGACTTGAAGAAGAACTTTGGGAACCGTCTGTGTGTCCCACTAAATGTGACGTAACAGGGGATGAACAAGGCGAACACAAGCGTGATTTAATGTTTGTAGGGGAACGTGCGGGGTCGATGGTATCGGCGAGACCTTGTGAAAACAAATACTCCAAGTAGACGTCGTCACCAAGTCCATCGCGGTTCCAACTGCTTAACGGACTGGCACAGCGTAGCTCAGTCAGAGTGCCAACATCATTCTCTTCTTTTGAAGAATTTAACCTCTGTAGTGTGTACTGTTCCCGAGCCAAGCTGGAGCAGAGGGGTATGAATTCTTCCATCATCATACCGCTAGATACCGGTAACAACCACCTGTCCAGTTAGCTAAACAGTATGGCAACACATAAATTTGTTAAATCGATGAAATGCAATATTTTTTTTAATCAAACAATGATAGTAAATTTGTTGTTCCAGTTGTTGATATAATTAATTTGACACTTCTTTTAGTTACTCTCCACAAATGCATCCTGTATACAATATATAACAAACATTCATAATGTTGGTCAGCGGAAATACGTTAATATATTGCTATCGGTGTTTAGTTTGAATTTTCTCATATATATAGGTCTGAGTGTGTAAGAGGGGACAGGCAAAAACAGCAAACTTTAAAGAGAGAAGTGGGTAAGAACTGAAGAACAAAAATTGTTAAATAACATCTACTCAAAATTGGTTTTGTTTTCAAGAAAGCTGATGAAACAACATTCAGATAATAATCTTCATCCTTGTCGTTAACAGGTGTTTTTTTTTTGTTTTTTGTTTTTTCTTTCAATATTAAGAGAAAATGGAATTAAATACTTTCCAACTACTAAACGGCAGCGGCGTTCGCCGCACAGCTGATGTTACAGGAACTGTCGTCACAACTACTACTAGTACCAACACGACGGATGTTATTTTCGTTTTTAGTTGACAAAAATTTAAGAGAGAGAGAGAAAAGCTGTGGGTGTCACATGCAAGAGAGTGAAAAGATGCATGCAAGGGAAGAACAAGTAGTCAAAGTTAGTGTGCGTGTGTGTATGCGACAGAAGGTGAATATAGAGTAAAAGAAAAAAATAAAGGATTGTGTTGTGTTCTAAAAACGTAAAGGTATATATATAAAAAAAAATTAAATGGTAAATAAGAGCTTGTTTAAAGTTTTGAAAATAGTAATTCCTTGTTGGAAGAAGTTCACGAAAAGACCTCGTCAGATTGATGATACTCCAGAAAAGGCTGTGTATAATATTCCAACGTAACAGCAATAAACATATTTCGTAGTAACACAATACGAACGAGTTGGCTTACTTCAATTGTTGTAATAAATAAATAGACAAAAAAAAAAAAGAAAAAGACACGCTGATTTGATTTTTTTTCCTCCCCCACAGCGTTATTTCTTCCACACTTTTGTTTCCATTCAGTATATATTGCAGAAAGTTTTTTTAAGTCAGTTAACGCCACTGGTATCTGTGTGTATTACTTAAAGTCACTGGTTTTCGAAATAGTCACGGATGTGAATATATATGTGTATACATACACACATATATAAATCGTTCGGGTTTTTTTTTCTTTTTTTTTTTGTGTGTGTGTGTGTTGTTGATGACAACGCTTTTATTCTTGTTCCCCCGTTAGAGTGAAAGACTTAGTTTTTCTTATGTCAACGAGTCTGTCTCTCACAAACTTTCACTGACTGCAATACTTTTGTTTTGCTAGAGGAGTAGTCAAGTCAGTGTGTGTGTATGTGTGTCGCGCAACTAGTGGCTGACTTGCTTATTGTTGGTCGTCAGCGCATGGTGTCAAATGAGTAGAGGGGTGGTGGTGGGAAACTTTCACGTGAGTATGTTGACGGCCGGAAAGCTGGGGGTATTTATTCAAGACGATAAGTTAAGTGCCTCAGCAGGAACGCTGATTGGGTAGTGGCACGTAAAGAGACAAGACATGTGACAGCCGCGGCCTGGATGAACCACAGTGTGATTGCCGAGAGTCAACCTTTGAACTTGCAGTTAGGAAGAAAGAATGCAGCGCCGAAATAGAAAGTCAAGCAAAGGTTTTAAATAGTTTTAAGAAGCTGGCCATTTCCAATGTACATTGAAGTAGAAAACGAAATGAAGAGTTTCTATAAACACGCACACATATACACTCACACTAGCCAACATGCATAACAAATAAATTAATATTCATCAATATAGATAACACAATCGTTTAGTGGATATCTACATCATATTTGTGAAGAAATGCACCCACTACCTTTATAAATCAGAATAGACCATTTAAATCGTTTCTTATACACATTTAATAAAAATAATGATAATAATAATAATAGCGAAGTAAAAACGAAAATAGTTTGAATCGACGTTGCTACAGTTGGAACCTCGGCGTTTTTAGTTAAAAAAAAGTCCTCTCTCTTTCTTTATCCTCTCTCCCATCCAAAGAAAAAGGAAAGAAAAGGAAAAGAAAATATAGTGAATAGAAAATGTTTAGAGATAGTATACAACATATACAGCTTAGAAAAGGCGGCGAGCTGGCTGAAGTGTTAGCACATCGGGCGAAATGCATAACGGTATTTCGTCTGAGTTCAAATTCCGCCGAGGTCGACTTTGCCTTTCATCCTTTCGGGGTCAATAAATTATGTATCTAATCGACTGGCTCCCTCCCCGCAAAATTTCGGGCCTTGTGCCTAGAGTAGAAAAGTATATATACAGCTAGAAGGAATTCGCAATATATAGTTATCTCCCTTTATATACCGAGTTCAAATTGCGCTGCTGTTATCTTTACTAGGATTAATCTTCTTTACGCTTTCTAATGAGAGCTTTGTGGTCTTGTACTTTATTAAAAGTCAATGTATTATTATTACATGTTAAATGACCGCTTGACGTACTAAAACTTGCATCCACACCTACCAAAAATTATTCCATACTGTCTTCTAATACAGAAGGATAAACAGGACAGCGCTGGACCTTATTTAAGAAAAAAGGGTGAGAGACACAGCTAGAACCCTTTTGATAATAGGTTTGCTGTATCAGGCCTGCTATAAGGCTAAGCAGCAACTTACAGAAATATCTAAATCAATATCAGTGCAAAGAAGTGATGACATTGGTTTATAAGAGAATGCCAGCTAGTGTGTCGCTGATACTTTTCCCATTCTGAACAAATAAAATGAAATAGATGCAACCAGACCTGCTGAGAACTAAACAACACTAGAAAGAAAATTCAGTACTACTTAAACGTAGTCTACAACAATATCCGTAGTCTACACTGTAGAAAGACCTGATCTGGGTTAAGTTTAGGGTTCAGGGTTAAGGTTTATGACTGCACGCTGAAATGTAATTGGCCCGATAGACCGCACGCTAAAATGGCACCAAAACTCCAGCTAGCTCTTAACAAACAGCATTAGAGATGAGGTTTCAG
>NC_142930.1:52780714-52790714 GCF_046866305.1 Octopus bimaculoides | reverse complement strand
TTGGATGAAGGCATCATATGTATTACAAACCAATAACATCATAAATGTCTAAGGAGAAAACGTTTTCTTCCAAAATGAATAGAATAGCAAAGCTTAATAGTGAATTCACATGGACGAAACGGAAACTGGAACACTATGTTACCTCCAACTGTTTCTGACAACTCGCCGTTCGAAGTCTAATGCAATATTGCTTTCTTTAAACTAATCCCAATAACCCTGTATAAAAGATGAAACTAAACAGAAATTGTGGCCTAAGTTAAGTGAAGTAGTTTCTATTGAGGAACGAAACCGTATCACAGTCTCAATTTGCCAGAAACTTATACCTTGCTCTGTGAAGCTTGTAAAGTATCGTTATAATATTCTTCATTTACTTTGTATTTTGTATTGAGTACCAAAAAACAATAGATATGTTTATCGACTCTAGAGAGATAAAAGATAAAGTCGACAGCTGCGAGATTTGAACTCTGAACCTTACAAGACAGAACTGAATATAAATAAATATTAAGTTGGTGCCCAGTTGCTTCTGGCGATAGCTTGAAATGTGTTTAATTTTGTGACGCGGTTTCGATTTTTCGCGTCACCTAAAACTCAGATTCTTTTCTTAATGACACTGAGGTTTTCACTGATAAAATAAGAAGCAACATTTGGTTGTTAGATTCCGGTAGAATTGGTTGTTGTTTAGCCTCATGTTAGCTCTTTTCAAAGTCAATCCAGTTGTTACCCTCTCATTGTTTTAAGAATATCGAAAACTACATTATATAATGTGTTCTTTTGACTTTTAAGACGAGCGGTAGGGCCTGATTTTATTACGTCGAGTGATCACGAAGATATCTCCTCCTCCTTGGTTCTTGGCAGATACTAGAATAAATTTTGGCATTTTAGTGAGCTGCTCCCGAATTGAAATTACATCAGAATAGACCCTGCCTCACATCCATCCAGAGTTGTTACTACAAATATTCAAAGAACATTTCATAGAATATTTGAAGCACTGTTATTTAAAAATAATAAGCAAAGATTGATAAAAAGTCATCACAATGTTTAATAAAAGCATATATGTGTTCATAGAAAAATGTTTATTATTGTCAAAAAAATTGTTGCGATTGTTATCGGTGTTTAACTGAAAAGTTAACTCTGATAGAGCAATAGAATAAGTGTAATAAAATATGAAAAAAGATTTTAGGAACAACAAAAACTAACAAGAGTACAAGGTTATTAGTTTTACGTTGTAAAGAAAATATTGAGAAGGGTTCGACCTTTCGAGCTGTAGTCTTTTGTCCAGATAAAGCTGTAAAGGTAAAGAAAGAAAAGACACAAACATACAGTGGCAGTTTACAGTATAAGAGAGCAAACCGTACGTAACACTTCGATAGACGAACAACTAGGAACACTCCACAGCCATTGTTCTAGCAAGTGAGCATCTGCATGTAGATTTAGCAGCCAAATCTCCATGAAATTACAACCTAATGGTCACTACTGGAATACTTTTCATCCCTGTTTTCTATCTTACCAGTGAACTGGGGCTAGACGAAAACAATAATTTACAATGAGTTAAATAATATATTTAGCAAACATGTTAGAGCTCACTAATTACAGATTCAACGATCGACTTTTATTTTTCCTAACACGAAGTCTAAAGACAGAAATTCGCAGAATACAAACCATTTGGTTAATAAATGGCAATGTCTCATAACCTCTGACGAACTGTTGAATTATCACTGAAGAATCTGTGTTGTGTATTACGTGCAAGGTAGAGCAGAGGAGTATCTTTACAACTGTCCAGTTGACTAAAGTAATTTAAAACCATTTATTCTTACTGGACAACTCTATTTTCACTTTTCATGTACAACATGATATTAAACAATGTTGTCAACACAGTTTTCTTAAAACTTTCATCCAAATCTCTAGAGAACCTCGAGCTGCTAAAATCAGCAGCTAATTCTCTCTCAAATTTCACTCTTCTGTTTTTATTTATATTTTTAAAAAAAGTATTACATAGTATTACACACTGGTTAGTGTAATTTTATATGTACAATTTGAATAACATTTTATGTACAATTTGAATAAAAGAATAAATAATAAAAAGCCATAATGATATGGCTGGAACCCCTCTTGTAGGTCTACTCGTATATTGATTGTAGGTCAACTCGTATATTGCCGACCTGGAGCAAATAACAGAATCAATCACTTGCAAATATTGATCAGATGATGACCGAGTTACTAGGGTGGCGGCCATCTAAGTCGTGAATGAGTAGTCTGTATCATATCACTGGCACAACGTTTTGTAGCAAAGAACGACACTGTCCACTTTACTTAGCTGTGAAGAGATTTCTCCGAGAAGAAACAGTTTAGGATCTTTACCCTTTGAACGGCACATCGAGAAATTAATTTTTTGTAACTAAACAATTTCAAACTTCGGACACTGGTAGAATGTGTCATCTAAAACATCTTTTACTCTTAATAATGTTAAGAAAAGTTTATATTTTCAAAGTTACTTCGTGTTAAAGTTGTCGTATTTCGGTAATTTCAACCAATCAATGACCTATGATCAGAGTCCTTTCAGACACAAGATAATGTAGTTCCGGTTGTACGTTGGGCACAATTTGAAGGCGATTTAGTTACAATTTATAACAGTGTCAAGAGACCACGTAGGAGTTTCCTCTTTCAGTCTTTGGAAGTTACTCCAATTCACAGTGCATAGTTCAAGACATCTTGTGACTGATATATTCGAAGGCTAAATAAATTGAAATTGCGTCGCCATTTGAATGGCGTGGAAGCTTGTAATTCCTGTACAATATCAGTTCTAATTGAATGCAGACTACATAATATATATTACAAATGAAAACCTGATGGTTATTGTAGCCGACCAAGAAAAATATGCCTCATTAGCTTTTAGCAGATTTAAACACACACGCACACACACACACACTCACGCATGTGTATATAGGAGGTGGCTGTATGTATGTATGTATGTATGCATGCATGAGTGTACGTATATTTAAGAATAGTTTGTCGGGGTTTTCAAACAGAAAGCAAACGTCACGAATATATTTCTATAGGTTGTCTCATACCTGTTAAGTATTAAAAAAAAGAGGTTATATATAAAAAAAAGTAATTCCTAACTAGGTATGAATGCGTTTGAATAGAACACCATTCATAACTGCACCCAAATATTGACAAAAATATCGGGGTCAATACATACATGCATATAGATACACACACACACACAAGAACACGCATACAGCTATACAGACATATACATATATATGTTTGTGTATATATGTATGTATGTATGTATGTGTGTGTATGAATATATATATATATATATATATATATATATATATATATATATATATATATATAACTGTCTTCTCTTCATTGGATTATATAAATAAATATATATATATATATATTATTTTATTATATATAGAGGGCAGGTTGATTCTTGTTTATTTTTATATATCTTGACCATACGTGTACTGATGAACAAAAGAATACAGGTTACTTCACAGTTTTTTCTGTATTTGATTGAGAAACCAGTGGTCTACCGTTGAGTTAAATGTTTTTAAGAGATAAATTTTGAAAAGCTGCATTCCCTCGCTTTCGGTAAATATGTTGCTTATTTTTGGTAGTTTTTTTTACTTATTTAGTCCCTCGATAGCGTGAGGCATTAATACACAGTTAATGCCCTTTATATATAATTAAATATATCTATGAAGAAACGATGAATTTTTTCATTACGAAATTTTTCGTTATTTTTTCATTATGAGGTTTTTTCACGCTGACTACTTGATAAATTCTTATAAAGAATTTATCCTATATTATATTATATATATATATATATATATATATATATATATATATATATATATATATATATATGCAGGAGCTACTTAAAGATATTGCAAGTTTTTCTTCTTAGGATGACTAAAACCACCGCAATGTTGTCAACTCTTCTTTATTTTCGGGTAGGTAACCCAGGGTCACAAGAATTTCGCCCCTTAGTCTGCACCTTTCGCCTGAGTGGGGCAGTGAGGACTGAATTAGCATTCGCCTAGAGAAACTTTCCGTCTACCGCTTCTTGTCAACAACAATGACCTTGAACTGGCTTCAGCTGCCCTGGCGATTTCCTTAGTGGCTTCCTTCTGTGATTTGGGTTCCAAACAAATCTTCTACCACAAATGGCGCACTGATTTCGACGAGAAAACTGTGTTTATATTAAAAAAAAAAGAGAAAAAACTCAAGTACTACTCATATCAAGAAAATACCATCACACTTGTTGTTGTTGACACTCCGTCGCTTACGACGTCGAGGGTTCCAGTTGATCCGATCAACGGAACAGCCTGCTCGTGAAATTAATGTGCAAGTGGCTGAACACTCCACAGACACGTGTACCCTTGACGTAGTTCTCGGGGATATTCAGCGTGACACAGTGTGACAAGGCTGACCCTTTGAATTACAGGCACAACAGAAGCAGGAAGAAAGAGTGAGAGAAAGTTGTGGTGAAAGAGTACAGCAGGGTTCGCCACCATCCCCTGCCGGAGCCTTGTGGAGCTTTAGGTGTTTTTGCTCAATAAACACTCACAACGCCCGGTCTGGGAATCGAAACCGCGATCCTATGACCGCGAGTCCGCTGCCATAACCACTGGGCCATTGCGCCTCTACACACCATCACACTACAAACCTCTTAAAACATATGCGGCACTAAACTAGAACCCTCATGGTCTCTCCAGATGTTATTCTTTACTATCGTCAAGATTCTCTCCTAGGGAAAGCACATCTTTAGCATAGCAATGGGATCTTTTTGGTTTGACGGGCAACACTTGTTTTCTTAACGAAACACTTTCAAACTTGGGACACTGGTAGAATGTGTCATATAAAACATCTTTTTCTCTTAGGCTTCTTAACAACAAATTGTACATCGCAAGTTATTTCATGTTAAAGTTGTCGTATTTCTGTAATTTCAACCAATCACTGACGTCTATTCAGCTGAATACAGTTAGTGCTGTTTTGTAAACAATAAATTTTTGCCGGTGTCAAGTGTGTTATTCCCTGTTTAATTATATCATTATTCCCTAGTAAGGGTTTAGGGTTTTAGGGTTAGGGTTCGGGTTTTAGAGTTAGGGTTAGGGTTTTAGGGTTAGGGTTGGGGTTAGGGTTAGGGTCATGGTTATGAGTTATAGGGTTTTAGGGTTAGGGTTAAGGTTATGAGTGAGGTTATGGCAAAAATAATCATAACCCTAACCGTAATCCTAAAACTAACCCTAACTCTAAAACCCGAACCCTAACCCTAAAACCCTAAAGTTAAAACCAGTACAAACGCACGAACGATGTCATAAATAACAGTGACAAACGAAATATATACCGCTGATAGTTGTTGTTGATAACGGATAGTTGCTGTTGACGAACAACGGCACTAATTTTATTCAAGGGAAAAGATCTCATGACACCGTTGTTTACATTCCACAGCATAATTGTTTTCACCTCAATAGACGTCAGTGATTGGTTGAAATTACCGAAATACGACAATTTTTTATCTGTTCTATAACACAAAATATACAAGTATTCGAAGTTTGAAAGTGTTTCGGTACCAAAAACACTACATAAAACATAAATGAAAAATGTTGCCCGTCAAACCAAAAAGATCCTAGCAATGACTGCGTCCTAACAAAACTCACCCTTCTGGTCTTTCTCTTAAAGGTTAAAAAATATTTCGGCTCCTAAAAGTTGGTGACACTCTGCAATGCTCAAGTATATCTACAGTGAAGTGCTGCTCCCCTATCTTGGACGATGCTGCTGCTACACATGTAGGCATTCTGTGCTGTATGTAGAGGAAAGTCACTCGAATAATTGGCATTAAATCACTAATTGATATGCACCAACCCCTATCCCACAGTTGTCTCCCCTCTCTGTCTTTTCTATCACCACTATAATGGCTTTTGTTCCTAAGAGCTGATTGATCTCGTACCTTCTCCACTCAAGCGCCCACGACCTACTCGTCACCTTTAGTGTCCAGCTCATCGGCCCTGCGCTGACCACTATGTTCATTCCTTTCTCTCCAGAACATTGGCCCTCTAGAATATTGTCCCCACTCGTCTTTCCTCCAGGCTCAACAAGTAAACAAAAATTACTAATAATAATGTCTTCTATCAGACGTAAAGAGCAGATATTTGAGAGATGGATTCGTGGATTGCACATTTTTTTTATACGACTCCCGGAAGGACAAAACACGAAGTCTACAATTTGAATTCTGACTAGAAAGGGGCTTTCTAAAAATCCGGCAATTTCTAATATTGGTTTCAAATTTTTGCACAAGGCCTGCAAGTTTGGTGGCTGGGTTAGCCGATTACATCGACTCCAGTGCTTAACTGGTACTTATTTTATCACCCCGAAAGTATGAAAGGCAAAGTCGAAGCCCGAAGTGCTGCTAAGCATTTTGTCCGGTGTGCTAACAATTCTGTCAGCTCAGCGCCTTAAACTATTACTAATACTAATTACTAACATAACTTTTGTCACTTCACCGGTAAAACAAGATCTTTGGATTGGTTTGTAATTCATTTAGTGTTAGACAAGGTTTATTTCAGTAGTAGTAGTAGTAGTTGTTGTTGTTGTTGTTTTTGTTTAGACCTAGGCATCGATAGTGTAATTGGTCCATAATCAAATGTGCTCCAGCTCTCCAGCTGTTCTCATTCCGTCGATTTTTTTTTTTTTTTTTTTTTTGGACACATCGTATATAGGACTATAGAACTAGGATCTTTTTGGTTTGACGGGCAACATTTTTCATTTATGTTTTATGTAGTGTTTTTGGTACCGAAACACTTTCAAACTTCGAATACTTGTATATTTTGTGTTATAGAACAGATAAAAAATTTTGTATTCGAAGTTATTTCATGTAAAAGATTGTCGTATTTCGGTAATTTCAACCAATCACTGACGTCTGTCTATTGAGGTGAAAACAATTAATGGCGTGGAATGTAAACAACGGTGTCATGGGATCTTTTCCCTTGAATAAAATTAGTGCCGTTGTTTGTCAACAACAACTACCCGTCTTACTCTTATTTATGACATCGTTCGAGCGTTTGCACTGGTTTTAGCTTTAGGGTTTTAGGGTTAGGATTCGGGTTTTAGAGTTAGGGTTAGTTTTAGGATTACGGTTAGGGTTATGATTATTTTTGCCATAACCTTAACCCTAACCCTAAAACCCTATAACTCATAACCATAACCATAACCCTAACCCTAACCCCAACCCTAACCCTAAAACCCTAACCCTAACTCTAAAACCCGAACCCTAACCCTAAAACCCTAAACCCTTACTGGGGAATAAGGATATAATTAAACAGGGAATAACACTCTTAACACCGGTAAAAATTATTGTTTATAAAAAGAGCAGTAACTGTATTCAGCTGAATAGACGTCAGTGATTGGTTGAAATTACAGAAATACGACAACTTTAACATGAAATAACTTATTAAGAAGTGATTTTTGTTAAGAAGGCTTAGAGAAAAAGATGTTTTATATGACACATTCTACCAGCATCCCAAGTTTGAAAGTGTTTCGTTAAGAAAACAAGTGTTGCTCGTCAAACCAAAAAGATCCTAGAACTATGCTAACAAGTATGTCCTCGTATTTGATAAGGTTTGATTTTAAGGAAATATAACTAATATTTCTTGCAAGTCGAGCAACCACGTGGACGCTTTCGCGTCACTTCATTTCAGCTGAGATTCGCTCGTAAAGTAAAAGTACTAGCATGCAGTTATTGTTGTTGTTGTTGTTGTTGTTCTTCTTCTTCTTCTTCTTCTTCTTCTTCTTCTTCTTCTTCTTCTTCTTCTTCTTCTTCTTTTTCTTCTTCTTCTCCTTTTTCTTTTCCTCTTCCTCCTTCTTTTCTTCTTCTTTATCGGGTAGGAGGTGTCTACTGCTTCAATCAATCATCAGACAAGATATTGGTAAGCTTCAATTAAAGCAAAAATAGCAACAACAACAACAACAACAACAACAATAATAATAATAATAATAACAATAAGACACTAGATAATGTCACTCTTCTATAAGAACTGGTTCAACTGATAAGAGAAGAAACTCTGTTTTTTAAAAAAATAATTGTTTTCTGTCGTGTACTGCTGATTACCAAATGGACTTTGTCAGGCTGCCCCACACAGTCCAGTGTCTCGTTACTAAACCGCTGGTATCAACAGGACACTGGCTGGTACCTGCATACTTCACCTTAACCCAGCACAGTGTTAGTTGTCTCATAGAATTTCAAATGAAACGAACAATGTAAAGCTAGTATCAAATGTATCGGTGTATGTTTGCAGATGTATGTGTGTACGTGTGCGAGCGTACTTGCACGTGTGTGTCTGTGTTTTAAAGTGTAAGCTTGTATGTGTTTATATATATATATACATATATATATATATATATATATATATATATATATATATACATACATATATATGTGTGAATATATATATATATATATATATATATATATATATATATATATATGTGTGTGTATATATATATATATATATATATATATATATATATATATATATATATATATATATATATATATATATATGTATGTATGTATGTATATATATATATATATATATGTATATATATATATATATATATATATATATATATATATATATATACACACACACATACACATACACAAACACATACATACATACATACATACATACATACATACATACATACATGCATGCATACATACATACATACATACACACAAACATTCACACACACACACACACAGATAAATGTATATGTTTATATACATGAAATACATATATATCACATAGATAGATAGATAGATAGATAGATAGATAGATAGATAGATAGATAGATAGATAGATAGATAGATAGATAGATAGATAGATAGATGTAATGGCTGGGTGCCACATGAAAATATACACAATAAACTCAGGTCGAAATAAATGGATCTCCATCACTTTCGACGATGAATATCTAGTTATTCTATCAGCCGAACTACGTATACTAGCGTGTATGTTTGGCTGGCGTTAATTCACCGTTCTTGTTTGTTATCCAGTCAAAAAGAATGCAAATGGGAAAGTAGCAGCTGTTGATCGCCTTTTGTCTGGCTGTGTGGTTCGTCAGAGGATTAACCATGTGGCTGGTACTGTTCTCTTTCACGTCCGTTCTTTCAAACCAGTATTAGCATGTTGTTCTGCTTTCAGGTTAATCATATGATTGGTTGTATGATTAAAGATGTGTCTTGATATGATACAGGTCATACTGCTGGCCATGCGGTCGAAGGCATCCGTCCGCTTTATTAGGTATCCAGAGGTGGGTCTATTTTGAAGTTAGCTACCAGGAATATCAGTATATTAGGAATATACCAGGAATATCAGTATATTAGTATAAGTTGAGAGGAGCTCAAATCTTTAGTTTAGGATAAGGAGTGGTGATGGCAGATGCAGAAAAGTTACTCTGTGAAGCAGAGGCCACAGTACTTAGATTTGTTTCTGTATGTTACTATTTGCGTCTATGTGTCTATGATTGTCCATGCAATGTTTCTGCTGATTCCTGCAGCCTTTGGTTTCCAAATATGTTTGGATAGTGCTGCGAATTTTTCAGATGAACTACTTTTTGGTGGAATGAATTATTTTTTGGAGGGAGAAGGAATGCATTTTCTGTTAACGCTCTATAGCACGTCGAAGTGTTGTTGGAAAATACATCGACGCAGTATATTAAACATTTTTCAAGACATTTTCTTTTTATGGGACATAGGTCAACTGTAAATGTTCCAAGCTATATCTTTTCATCGACTGTGTTAGTATCACCATAAGACGCTTGCTTTACACATTTTCATGATGCTCAACATGTTCCTCAGAGCTGAAATTCACGTCTGCGCTGTTCTTGTTGAATAGCTGGCGATATTAGTTCCTAGTCCGGAAGTATTTTCTGGCGAGTAAAAGTTGTCTTGCAACATAAATTTAACATAGGTTTTGTATGT
>NC_142930.1:52733214-52778214 GCF_046866305.1 Octopus bimaculoides | reverse complement strand
TACGTTTGAGAATCAAATCTCGCTGCGGTCGACTTTGCTTTCCAATTTCGGGTTCGATAAAATAGAGTACTAGACAAGTACTAGGGGTCGATTTAATCAACTCATTCCCAACTGCAAGAGTTCGGGCTTTGTGCCTATGTTAGAAACAATTATATTTTTGTTGTTGCTGTTTTAGATGATGAATATTTGTACTATTTTTAGTTTTACTGTTCGTATTTCCCATAACTTACATTAGAAGTTAAGTAGAAATTGTATTTCGTGCGTATACGTGCGTGTGCATGTAGATATATTCGTAGTTTAACATTGCAGTTATTTTTAGCGCAATGCTAAAACGTCACGTAAAGTTTGACTTTCACAAGCATTTATTATTTTAGCATTTGAGGACGTGCCTAACCGGATCCTTAAAGAAGTACCAATCGTATAATAAGATGTCAGATTTTTTTTTTTTAAGTATATCCGTCACCAGACGAAGACTGCTGTGGTTGTCATTGTCTTTCACTGAAACTTCGATACTAGAACGATTACCTGGTGACTTCGTGGATATGGAAATCATCGCTTTCACATTTTTCCTCATAAGAATTAAAAGGGATGGGGAGCTTTATCAAGGAAGAGAAACCAGGCTGAAACTCAGTTTGTTTGAAGCATACCACACTAGCCACTTAGAAATTACTTGCAAAAATAAAACGCAAAACAAAAACACTTTTAGCTGTCATATAATTTTGCATGATGCAAACTGACAAAAGTTACCAGAATAATATTAATTTAATACAGTTAATGTAAGAAGTAACGTAAATTAGAATACTTAACAGATACAAGACGCCTCTAATATTTTACACAGGGTGGCAGCGGGCGCTGTAGAGTAAACGGATGGTAAACGGATATTGCTACGTGGTTCTATACTCTGTTTAAAGATATTTCTCTTTTATATGTGCCGTTAATACTCTTGGGAAAGCCATGAACCTCATAAACTAGATGAAAACAGAAATTATTCTGTTCTATGTTTAAGAGATGAGGCATTATTTACATTATTTATATTTGATGGATATTTTGTCCTCATCTTGTTTGTTCTTAACACAACGTTTCGGTTGATATGCCCTCCAACCCTCATTAGGAGAAATTTCGAACCTGGGTTCTCATTCCTAAGGTACTTTTTCAATGTTGTTGTTGTTGTTATTATCATTATTATTATTATTATTATTATTATTATTATTATTATTATCATTATTATTATTACTATTATTAAGGTCACTGCCTGGAATCGAACTCGGAATCTTGGGGTTAGTAGCCCGCGCCTTTATCCACTACGCCATATGTCACGGGCATATGGCGTAGTGGTTAAAGGCGCGGGCTACTACAGGCAGTGACCTTAATAATAATAATAATAATAATAATAATAATAATAATAATAATAATAATAACAACAACAACATCGAAAAATACCTTAGGAATGAGAACCCAGGTTCGAAATTTTCCCCAAGATACCTGATGAAGGTTGGAGGGCATATCAGCCGAAACGTCGTGTTAACAACAAATAAAATGAGGACAAATATCCATCAAATATAAATAATTTAAATAATGCAAATAAGAAATAATTCTCTCTCTCTCTCTCTCTCTCTCTCTCTCTCTCTCTCTCTCTCTCTCTCTCTCACACACACACACACACACACACACACACACACACACACACACACACACACACACACACACACAAAGTTCAGAATTTAAATATCGTCAGGATTGACAATGTAATCATCGATTTCTAACATAGATACAAAGCCACAAGTTATAAAGGATATTTTTCAATTATATCAACAACAATAATTGACTGGTACTTCATTTTATCGACTCTAGAAAATTCACTATAAAATCGACATTGGCGGGATTCGATCTCAGAGCGTAAAGCAACGTCACTAAAATAGTGTTTTAACTAATATAAAAGATCGTTGATTCTATAAATCGATGCAACCAGTCAAAATATTATCAAACATTAAATTGAATTTTTTTTTATTTACTCAGAGCTGTCCTCTATCCGCCCCATTTATTTATGTTTTACAGTTGTTATATGGTGGAAAAAACCTCTGCAACAAAACTTCATCCGTTTTTTCATCTAGCCCAGAGACAAACACGTTGCAATTTTTAAGTACTGATTGTTAAACTCATCTCCAATTTAATCAATTATCAAACCTGATAGCACAATCGAGGCACACTGAGTGGCGGGTTCTTCAACTTTGTAGCAGTCTTCTCGTTTGAGAAAATCTTGTATATTTATATACAAGTCAATTTGTATTACTCCAGTCTATTATAAAATCTGTGGTAGAACTGAGCATTAATTGTTTCGTGAACTTTATCCACGGATTGAATTTTGTTTCATTTCTGCAAGTTTGTAATGGACAATTACCCACCCTGAAACATCGACAAGCGAGAGTGGTCAACCAGGGTATTCACCAGAAGGTCTGTTACAATTATATAAACCCCATCGATTCACAATTGTATACAATAAGTGGTAAGTATATCGTCTGCATCACTGAAAGTAAACGTCTGCATTTAGAGAGTTTTGAGTTACAATACAGCAATATTTTTACGTATATTACCAGATACTCCAAAATAGCTGTTCACATCTATATACATGATAGATTTGTAACACTGAGCTCTCTAATACACATATCAGTGAAAACAGCCTTCTACATTCAATGAAGTTTTGGATGCTTGGTGATGCTGTAATATGTTTATGTATATTATCAGTGAGTGGAGGACGTGGTTTAGTGGTTAGGGTGTCAGCATCATGATCGTAAGATTGTGGTTTCGATTCCTGGACCAGGCGACGCGTTGTGTTCTTGAACAAAACACCTCATTTCACGTTGCTCTAGTCCACTCAGCTGGCAAAAATGAGTAACGCTGCGGTGGACTGGCGTCCCGTCCAGCTAGGGAACACATACGCCATTGAAACCGGGAAACCGAGCCCATGAGCCTGGCTAGGCTTTAAAAGGACGCATTTATTATATAAAGCACAAATTTCAATCCCAATCAAGGGTTTTATTGCAACTGCCCAGCAAATGATGTTTATCTCTGTGTGTTTGCAAAACCAGACCCCTATAAGCAGTAACACGCAGAAAAAACCCCCTCAAAGGTATATGGGCAGAAGGCAGTTCAAGAGCGTTGAGGTTTCGTCAAAAGCAGAAGCCACACGTTGAAGCACTCCGTAGTTTCCACGCGCGACAGAGAACTAACTCTCTACCCAATATATTTAGGAAGAAGGACCTGTCACGTTAAGATAGAGAGGGTCGGACATCTTATGGCTGTTGGACTGTGTTGGACTGTGTTGAAGAGCAGTGACACTCTCGTCGATGTAAAACTGAGGTTTGGGATAACATCAAAGGTCCTCCTACAGATGAAACGGGTGACATAGAAAAGATCCCAGGCCTTATCCACTTATCCGAGGAGTGGAGTTGCGTGTTGCAGTTGAGGGTAAAAGGCCCAAGATACCACTTGTTCGATGCTGAAAACCACCTAACAGCTTTCTGTCAACAACGAAGTACAGGGATGAGGATACACGTATTAGTGCCAACACTACAGCCCCAACAACAACAGTATCGTAAAGAAGTAGTAGCAACAAAAACAACACAGACAACTACATCTATAATATCAACACCAGCAGCAGCAACATCAAGAGCAACGATACTAACAGAACTAAAACCCACCACCCTAGAAATTTTTCAACCAATTCTCTCTCTCTCTCTCTCTCTCTCTCTCTCTCTCTCCTGTTTGAAACACAAACACATAGAGGAACACACACACACGAAAACACGCTTCCACCTGTATCCACACCGAATCTTTCCGTCGTGGAAACCTCATCTTGCGAAGCTAGAAAACCAAGAAAATTAAAAAAAAGACAGTTAAAAAATAAAGCTACACGCTCTCTAAATGAAATACACAATCACAACAGCATCACCAAAAGCCACACTCATACTAAGCACAGATAACCTGGAGGTGGCGCTTAGAGAGGGCATTGCGACTGACGTGCTGGCGGCGAGATCATTGGCCTTTCGAAGCATGAAGATTGCATTGTCAGAGCTAGGGCACTTGCTCTAAGGCATGAAGAAACGAAAGCTGTTCGAAACACCACGATAACAGAAGTGCAACTTGGCAACGATTCGATGCTATTCGAGAGGGCTGTGTGATATTCGATTCCAAGTAGATGTATACGGCCCTTCGGAGTCGATAAAAGAAGTGCCAGTTAAGCACTGGGCTCAGTATAATCGGACTAACCCACTCCTCATAAAATGTCAGACCTTGCGTTTGTAATAGAAAGAATTATTGTAATAGAAAGAATTATTATTATAAAAACAAAACTTAAACACAATGTGACGAAGAATAACATCTACAAACAGTTTAAGATTGCTTCAGCTGGTCGATCGAAAACAAAAGCTATCTTATTACACGGATGTATATAAAATACGAACAGAAACTTTTAAAGAATATTTTATTTTCGTCATGGAAATCTTTGCGGCTCCACCTTTATTTACATATATTTGATTTCATCGACTGAAATTCCCTACTGTGATGCTTGCTATATCATCCTAGAATGTTTCCATTAGAAAGACAGCCGAGCGACAGCACATATTTCAGTCTTGAAAGTATAATGCTCTTAACCAGTGCCTTTACTTTCCAATGATACTTAATCGCAAAATATAGTTTATTCCACATCATTCATGGGGGTTTCAGTGAAATATATATTAAATATGATGCTATGCTACGAATACAGCGATAGATCTGTGTATGTTTATACGTGCGTGTGTGTATTTAAATAAACTGAGATAAGTTTCGGTCAGTATTGGCCTAATTTACTCATCATTTCTCTCTCCCTCTCTCTCTCTCTCTAATTTTGCGCGCGGTCCCAACTAAAATACTGACGTTAAGTGATTGCTCGTATTACGGAGATCATATCGTTGCTGTACCTTTCTTTGTTGGGAGAAAGCTGCGTATTGAATAAATGAAGCAAACTCACGACCTTCAATATTTATTGCCGGGCATAATACATTTGGTATTGGTTATTTACAATGAAAGATATTAATAATTGCCGACTGGAAGGATGGAAAACACTGCACCACGTCTATAGGAACTATTTATAGGATATTGCGTGAATGTTCAGAACTGGTCTGCCTGTGTAAAAGTCCGAGACTATCTGCTCAAGTGCCGGAAGTCATCTGCTTGGTGAGGTGTGTGAATCAGTCGGCTGCTCTCAACATTCTGTCTCGTGAACTGGACACCAATCAGTTTATATGTGGCAACAAGAGGGTAAATTCTAGAACACCAGAGAAGCAGTATTACGTCACGGCTTCACTCTGATTGGTCGGTTTATAGATCAATCTCGTGAAATTGTGGTGGCTCACTCGTAGTGCCTAACCGAGTAACTAACGGTTATGGTTCGACCCCCCCCCCCTCGTTACAATACTTTTGTAGCTTGTGGTATCTCACACCAAACAAAATATTGTAAAAATTGAGGTTCCCCAGGAGACAGCTACCAAATAAATAAATGAATAAGTGTCTTCATAAAATACCCAGAGTCTATTCTCTTCGACGGCACCGTGAACGCTGCGTACCATAAAGAAAATATTCCATCGGCGTTGCCCGAGTAAGACACCGTACTAAACGCCCACTACAGAAATGGAACACAAATCATGTAACGATGTTGCGTTACTACTTTTCTATCTCAGCTAACTCTGCTCTATTCAATACTATCCTGAACCAGATCAAGGAAGATGTCCCATAACCGTGAAGCGGTATCTGGAAAAATCCTACAACAAATGCAAGATCTCAGGATATGTTTGGGCAAGAATAGCTGTCTTGTGAGCGGATTCAAGTTTAGCTCCACTGTCTCATGTAGGCATATCAGTATTCACGGATATATAAATGTTCTATTTTTATAGCTGGGCATTGCCAGGTCTCTCTCTCTCTCTCTCTCTCTCTCTCTCTCTCTCTCTCTCTCTCTCTCTCGCTCTCTCTCTCTCTCTCGCTCTCTTATTTCTGTATTTTGAGATTCTAGAAGTAGCAGCTAAACCCTCATTCAATCAAATCTTACGGACAATTGTACATATGTATACATGTTTGTATAGGCTAACTCTGGAGCCTTTACTTGATATCTCACTCTGTTAGAAATAGCAGCCATATTACCCCCCTCCTCCAAAAAAAACTCACCCTCAACTGTTTCATATATCCATATGGGAAAAAAGAGAAGGAAGAGGAGAAAGAGAACACATGTGGTAAAGGACGACGCACAACCCACACTCACTCGGCTCCCACCCACACCCATTCTACCCCAACCACTCCTACAGATACCAACCCTCCCCATACCCCACCTGACATAAACACAAGAACAAACACAGGATCCCCAAATATCCCCACCCCGGCCCATGGATAAATTTGTTATATAACAGGAATAAAGAACATTGCAACAAGATAAAGCCATGGAACAAAGCAATAGTAGTGGACATAACAAGTGGAGGGTTGCCCGAGGACGTTTGCTGAGCAGTGGCGGACCCGGAGTACCTCTCAAGATTGATAAATTACGAATTAGAAACTGATTTCGATTGGTGGGTTACGAAAATGCACACCAGCAAAATACCTCAAAGAGTAAGTTATCCTTACATTTTAAAGGAACTGGACATAGACATTTTTCAAAAAAGTGGAAACTAGCTGTCATAAAGGCATTATCAATGGTAGTAAATTAAAAAAAAAAAGGTTGTATCAACAGGTTCAATGAAGACGCTCGGAGGTGGGGCCGAGCGGCTTCATTCCATCTTTTCATTATATTCAATTCATCTTTTCAATTCCTTTTGTTTTTTTGTCCCCACCTTGTGCTGTCCCCTCTATGTACGGCCTTCATGGCTAATTTCATGAAATGAAGAAGCTTGCTTCCGGTATAGCGTTTGTCAGTTGGATTGTTGGTTTTGTTTGTTACACACGTGTTTTTTTTTTGGGGGGGGGGTTGGCTGTCTTGGCGGTGCGACGTTTTTCCTCTTGTGTAATGGAGGGGCGCCGATTGAGGAGTTACGAAAGTTTGAATTGTTCTGTTTCAAACGTTGTAAACTGTCCTTCTTCGGACTTTGTATCGTCTGAGGATAAATAGTGGAGTGTCTAAAGAAGATAGACGAAGCAATGGAAATAAGGAATTATGCTGCAGCAACAAAAGAAAAAAGCGAAGACGTGAGGCTGGAAGATGTGAACAAGTTCAAGGGAATGCTTTAAAGGGAGGGGAACGAAGTAAAGGTGTTCCTCCCCCACAAAGAAGTTTTAAAGGCAGCAGTAGAAAGAACAATAATCTACTGAACATACTCAGTGGCTGCAAGGAAGATCGAGATCATGTCAACGACCCAAATAGAATTGGCACTGAGACCAATCTGGCAAGGGATTTCCTACCTTGCCAGAGGAAAGAAGTTTGGAACGGTGGAGGTACAGTTCAGAAAGGTAGCTACCGCCAGGCTGCACTCATCAACATCGCTGAAAACAAATGAGGCGGTTCTTCTACCCGTATACCTTAGGAGACGTACTTTCAGGGTTAGGGTGGAGGAAATACCCCCAGAAGTGGATGTAACCTGGCTGGTGGCTGCCATGGAGGAGAACACCCCATAGGAACTGGCAGGCACAAACCCTTGATATGGTAGTGCATAGAAGTTGCGGAAGAAGAAATTGAAAAGATGGCCGAGACCGTCACAGTCGGAGAGACAATATTGAAAGTCAGAGTGGAAGGGAGGATTCCTTGGTGCTATAAATGTGGCCTTTCAGACCACATTAGAGCGGATTGTCCTCCACCACTAGAAAAGGCTAAGAAGAGACAGAGTGGAAAAGTGATTGGTACTCCACTGCCCGTGGAGGAAAAACAAAGTGATGTGGCATCACAGACGAAAACAAGTACCAGCGTCGAGGAAGAGGAAGCGAATACCAGCTTAGAAATGGTGGGGAAAAAAGAGAAGAAAAAGGAGAAAGAGGACACACGTGGTAAAAGATGACCCCCAACCCACACCCACCCGGCCCCCACCTACATCCACTCTACCCAACCACTCCCTACAAACACCAACCCTCCCCATGACATAAAAACAAGTGCAAACACACAGGAGCCTCAAACTTACCCACCCCCACCCTCGAAGGAAGTACTCCAGTATGGCCGCAGTCAAATGACTGAAACAAGTAAAAGAAATATATATATATATATATATATATATATATATATATATATATATATATATATTTATATAATGTCACGGATACAGTCTGGTCAGTTTTGTCTCATCCGGCAGAATTGTAAATTCTGGAATTTCCTCCAGTTCTGGTGGTATGGCTTGAATTGTCGCCACACTAGTTTTGTACTTTTTTCTCTTCGAACTCCAGCAGTGTCACCTTCTCCTTCATATTGGAGTAAGCGGCTGCCAGAAGCCGTGAGTAAATTAAAAACATTCCGAGCCGAATCCGGGCGTGCAATCCTGAAATTTTGGATTCCTAAGTTTTCTTTACTGCAATTGTTTTCGCCGATTTTTTTTTTTACATGATTTTTTTCGACGAATATGATTCTGAAGGAAACAACTGCAACAAATTCTCCAAAACAAGTCAGAAATCTGTGTGCAGATCTTCCCATTCGAGGTAAGTTGCTTAAAAGTATATACTAGCTTAAAAGTCGCCCGATAGGCTACTTTCAGTTTCTGTCTACCATATCTATTCACGAGGCTTTGATCGACCCGAGGCTATAGTAGAAAACACTACTACTGAACCCGGAACTACGTGGTTGGGAAGTGAACTTCTTACCATACAGTGTATGTAGTTTTTTATGAAAACTGAAACTCAAGTCTCTTTTACAACAGGTATTGAGCACTTCTCTTTCATTCGTCCGACATTAAGCAACGTACATATGTGTGTGTGTACACAGACATACACGCACACACACACACGCACATATATATACACGTACATATATATATATATATACACATACATATATCTATATCTGTAGATATCTCTCTATATATATTTATGTATATTACAATTAAAAGGGTAAAGGTTTATCTATTTATTAATTTATTAATAAATTAACAATTAATAATTTTTACCAAGCCCTTCGGTATGTAAACACCATTATCGGTGGAGAACTCATTTAAAAGTTCTTATACATTTATAAACATAATTAAGGGATCAGCAAAACAATTGCTTCACCACATACCGAAGTTCAGTATGAACTTCGGTATGTGGTGAAGCAACTGTTTTGCTGATCCCTTAATTATGTTTATATTTATGTATATATATATATATATATATATATATATATATATATATATATATATATATATATATATATATATATAAAACACACACACACACACACACACACACACACAAATTAAAATGAATTGAAAACTGATTTCGGTCCGGTATTTTCTAAGTAGATTCAAATATAAAGTTCTTGCTGTTTTTTTGTTTTTTGTTTGTTTTTTTTAACTTCCGCCCTAAAACTGGAAGTAGTTCCGGCTAGAAAAGAACGGAAGTGCCGTTCACAGGATTTAACATTAGGTTGTACTGACCACTTCAGAAAAATGCCACCGAAAGGTCACTTTCGTTTTAGTACGTCTACTTTCCCTCTTTTATACTTGACTTATGATGTTAAGGACAAACACTAATGTTTAGGAGAACAGAAAAAAAAGAAAAGAAAATGAGAAAGAGAAGAAAAGGAGAAAGAAAGAAACACGTGACCTAGAAGTTAAAAGGAAATCCCATAAGAAATAGATTTAGTTATCTTGATTATTTTTGTACACTTTCATTCATTGAGATTTTCTGTAAGTTGTAGATATTTTATAAATATAGACAGAGTTTGACCTCATCAGGTCATGTCTTGTAAATCCTCATATCTGATTTGTCCATATTTCCACATACATACATACATACATATCTATCTATCTATCTATCTATCTATTTATTATATACACCCATACAAATATATACACATATGTACGTACATTCATACGTATATACATACACACATACATATGGGCATACATACATACATACATACATACATATAGTGTGTAGTAGTATGCGTGTGAGTGGTATGTATATATATATGTATACATACATACATACATACATACATACATACATACATACATACATACATACATAAACTCACACTGACAGTTATATATACACGATTTTGTCTTCGCATGCATACATTCAGTTATTTGTATGTATTTGTGTATATGTGTGTACGCGCGTGTATGCATCTGTCTGAGTTTGCACGCGTATGTGACGTGAAATCTTTTTCGATGAAATACTCTCGTACACATTCGCAGATACAAGTATACGCAAGTAGGTACTTTCGTACAGAAGCACCGACATGTACAAATTCATGCATATATTTTTTTATGTGTTTGTGTGTGTGTGTGTGTGTGTGTGTGTGTGTGTGTGTGTGTGTGTGTGTGTGTGTGTGTGTGTGTGTGTGTGTGTGTGTGTGTGCGTGTATGTGTATGCGTGCGTTCATGACTCAATGTGTTTTTATTGTTGCATGATTAGAAGCAGCTAGATAGATAGATAGATAGATAGATAGATAGATAGATAGATAGATAGATGAGTGGATGCTATATACTCGTCCACGCCCATATCTAGAGAATACACACACGTACACTGACTCTCCTGTATGTACAGCGCTGGATATTCAGTGGACGTGTATTGTTCTCTAATTTAATCCCATTGGTGTAAAAGAATAGCAAGGATCCCGTGATAATAGAAAAAGTGGAGACGTTTAGCAACAACAGCTGGCTTTATTTATAACGTTGCTTTCAAATTTAGTCGTTTTCCTATGAATGCTGTTGGACCACAAAAAAAAAAAACTGGGTCTCTGGATTCCCTTGTGACACATTCATGGCAAGAATATCTGTTAATTTTCATTGCAGACCTTTCCTTCAATTGTAGTTAGGCTTCAGAGATTTATTTTAGTGCTAGAATATGTCTTAACCGAACTTTTCAATCTCTGTATCTTGATAGTAATGGCACACAGCCTTGCCTGTGGGAGGTGTGCATAGACACATGCACTGTATTTATGTATGTAAGAATGTATATTCACCTCCAAAATTAAAGAGGATGTGTACTTCCGGCCAGCATATCTGAAGAGTCGTTAGTGTTGCCAAGTACAATAGCAGAAGCGAAACCAAAGGCTGCTTTCTAACAGATTGTATGCCATAGCCAGGACTATACTACTCGACAATTTATATATGTATAAAGGCAATCTTGATCTAACGTAACGTGGATGTTTCGTTAGAACATCGAGTACTGCGTTATTTACCTTGAAAGGAAATCTTGTATGGACGCATGATTCATAAAAGCAGACATTTATATCCACGTTTCGTTGGATATAAAAATTGCCTTTTGGTATTAATACTTCTGTCGCTTATAATTATTTTTAATAAGCCTGCTGGCTATTTGCAACATCAGTGCCTGAAAAGATACCGAAATTGTATATATCATTGGCAGTGAGATTCGACTGGTATACGATTATCGAGTGTCTGCCACTGAAGAGATCGGGTAGGCCGAAGTTAAGTGATTTGGCAATTCCGGCACTCGTTGCAGATTATTTACGTCTGCCAATGATGTGTGTGTGTGTGCGTGTGTGTGTGTTAGCCAAAAAAGTATATTTTGTTTCGCCTATGACTTTTCGGGAATTCTTTTGATGTATTCGGGGTTTATTAGCATTATTTGGGGCCATATGGCGATTCACTTATCGCGGTTTATTCCTTACGCTTACGTTGATTCCTCCGTGGTGCTGTTTTGCATTTATAATAAAATAAATATATACAAATTATAAAAATAATAAATATATATATATATATATATATATATATATATATATATATATATATATATATATATATATATATATATACAGTACAGTACTGTTTCCACTTAGCGGATTTTTACCTATCGCGTGGGGTTTTGGAAACGTAACAACCACGATAGTCGAGGGATTACTGTAGAACCTTATTTGGGGTTTATTAGTGAAATTCGCTCTATGATCCTGTTGTGAGTGGATTCAAGAATTCAGTTTACCATCATTTTTAGGTTGGTAGTCGTGTTTTTTTTTTCTTTTTGGTTAACATTGTGGAATGCGCGCGCGCGTGTATGTGTGTGTGTGTGTGTGTGTGTGCGCGCGCGCGCGTGTTCTTTAGTAACTGTATTGGAGATTGACCTTTGACAAGTTTTGTCTATTTCTTATAAGTTTTTGTTTGTTTTGTACCGAATGAGATGTAATCTGTTGACTTGCCTTCATTCTATTTTTTCTCTCATCAAAAAGCTTCTGGGATGAAAGGTTACTCATCCTAAATTCGATCATTCTGGTTGCTGGAATAGATCCTCTTTAATTTAAATTATCAGTCTACTTAAAAAGAGGCTCCCTTTTTTTTTTTTTTTTTTTTTTCTTGCAGAGACAAAACTATTCTTGGTTTAACGTGATCCTCTGAAGAAGTTGAAACTCAACAAAACACATTGTTATGACTAGGATGAAAATAAAAATGTGCCCACAAAAATCCCTCCTAAATGACAGACCGGGTTGTTGGTAAAAGAACAACAACACTCAAACAACTGAGACTGGAACACTTTCCAAAGGACGTGGAGGACTTTGGGTTTGCCGAAAACTGAAAATGTTCACGTCTCACTTCGAAAGATCCACGAGTTAGTTGGCTATTATTTTAGATCAAATCTGTTGTTTGCAAACTGTAGAAGACGGAACGTGATTTAAGTCAAGTATAAGTCAAGGGCTGCCCTGATCGTCCTTAAATGATAGTTTCTAATCCATTTACGGGTGGATGCCTTTGCTTATGTATCTGTACTGTATTAAATTTTCTGCATGGCTTTCATTTTATATGAGGCCTTTGCTATCCCCACTGATATTATATATGTACACCCACCAACCACACTAAATTCTCTCAAACCACATTCTGCTGTCTAAACAATGAACGGACACAATGTGGTCTTGGCCCCCCAAAAAAAAAAAAGACTAGTTGATTCAACAAGAAAGATGCACAGAAATGTCATACACTACTTGGGTTCCTTGAAATATACAGTTAAATAAAGTAACATCTGTTATCAAAATGGAGTGGATTATCCTCCACCATTACATATAGTAACAGCTATGATAATAACTACCGTAAAGCAATGTGTAAAATACGATAAGCGGTGTCTAAAATACCAAATATTACCATCAGAACGAAAAAACTCTAAACTGCTTGAAACGCTCTATCTCATTATAGAATATATGTTCAACCATTTAAGCTGAGTGGAATAAATTCCACCATCATTCATTAGCATAATGCTGTTTAAAACTGTTTACAATGTCATTCGCGACTAAAGCTCTTCCTCTTTCACATACTCTTCCCTTTCTTTAAGCGGTAGTCTATAACGTAACAGTTGTACATTCAACATTGACCAATCTTCTTTTACCAATAATTCCTATCCTGAGCCTATAAAAGGGATGATCTCGTTCTGTGACTGTCTGAATTTTGAGAATTTTAAGGTCTTTCCCTGGACCTTAAAGCAGTCTTGTTCCGACTGACCAGATTTCTCTTGAGGAGCCCTGTCCTTATCCCTAGCAATATCAGCAGCTTCATTAATTCATATTTACCGATCCTCGTTAACTTCAAATATTTGTTTTTCGTGAAGCTCATCCATTTCATAAGTCATATTTTCGTGATTCAAAATAATGGTCCGTGGTTTATTGTGGCTTCTTAGAAATATTTTCTATTAAAATTAATCAAACTTTCAGAGAAACCGTTGTTTTATAGTTGTGAGACATAGTCAATAACCGTTCTGTTCTATAGCTGTGAGACAATAGCAAAAGCGTTAAACGCAAGACATCGCCGTTTTATACTTTGTACTTGGAAGTTGGATATTTTTCCTTTTTTTTTTTATTTTCAAAAAAGTAAGCCATGAAGGACAAATTGCAAGAACGTAGATTTCCTAGTTGGTAGCGTTTTACGTTTTAACAGATTAATTTTTATATGTCAATCGTCATTAGAGTTTAGGGAGACATAAGCATCCATTATTCTGTAAGGTGTTATTCACCGCCAGAGCTTTCTATATAAGGTCATTTCCCGCCAGTATTTTGTCAAATACTGTTCCTCACCGGTACTTTGTTAAAAAATATATATTAAAAAAATAAGTACATCTAGTACTTTTCGGGTACACTCCGTCAATCTTCACTAGAACACAACCCACGACAAATGTTCTGTAGAATAGTAACCACAGTCAGTGTTCTATTGAATATTACTCACCATCATATGAAAAATTTGTTTGAAATACTATCTGACTGCAGAGTTTTTTTGTGTGGTCTTCTATTTTGCCTAAAATTGCTATAAACAGCCGGTTGGTAGCTAAATACATTACTTGACTTGTAACTTTGAAAAAGATTCGTACTGATGGAGTCAGAGAAAGAAAAGCAGAGAGCGTGAAAGAGAGAGAGAGAGAGAGAGGAGGGATGGCTATCAACTAGTATCATATTTAATACATGTCTGCATATGACATAGAAATTAGGTCATGTGATTGCCACAAACAACCATAATTAGTCATGTGACAAGCAACAGCTTCTATATGCGAATGTCACTCAGCATGCTTCTTAGTGCGAGACGTATATGATACTGTTGACAATCGGTACGAAGTTTAACGTAGAAAGACGAGTTCTTGTTCGGTTTTTATTATCAAACTTGTTCCGCCTGTTTACGTTTTAAACTGTTATTGGAAATGCATGAACACAGTAGCTTTTCTTATCGCAAAAATTAAAGATCAGTGAGATACAATAGTGATGATGATGATGATGATGATGATGATGATGATGATGATGATGGTGGTGGTGTGGTGGTGGTGGTGGTGGTGGTGGTGGTGGTGGTGGTGGTGGTTGGTGATGATGATGACGATGATGGTGGTGGTGGCGGTAGAAGAGGCAACAACGGATGGTGGTGGTGGTGGTGGTGGTGGTGGCAACGGAGGTTTTAATGCTCTCATTTCTGGACTGGGATGGTGCTGCCCCGCCGCACACACAAACATCCTGAAATGTATCCAGAAAACAGTCACACGGCCTATTAGCATAAATTTACTCACGCTTCAGCCTCTGGCCCAGAGGCGCATTTTCTCCTCTTTTGACAAATTTCTACCGCTTCTATAAAGGTCTCTGTCCATCGGACCTAACTGGGCTCATATCACATGCATTCAGGTTTTTCCAACCTACTCGTCTCCCCTCTTCCTATCACTCTTGTTGTATGTATTCAGCCTCACTAGGCCTCGCACTAATCACTAAGATCAGTCCTTCCTTACCAGAACGTTGATCCCCAGGAATTTCTTCTCTGCCAATATCTTGTCTGCATGTGTTGACTAAGAAAGGTTCAATATTAACTTAAATAGCATCACTCTCAACAAGTCAAGGAGGGCACGCAAACGCATAAACACTTGGCCCCTTCCTCCGAACACAAGTAAAACAAAACCCCTCTTTTTTGATTCGTGGTGTCGTTGTTGTTATTCAATCTTAGCTTATAACTCCGATCAATACAACATTCAGTACAGAAATATGGTGCGCACACGCACGCATGCGCGCGCACGCACACACACACACACACACACACACACTCTCTCTCTCTCTCTCTCTCGCTCTCTCTCTCTCTCTCTCTCTCTCTCTCTCTCTCTCTCTCTCTCTCTCTCTCTCTCTCTCTCTCTCTCTCTCGTTGAATCCGGATCGCACCGATTTGCGTGAATCGGATACAAGTATTTTTTTTTTCTTATCAGAATGAGTTGCTGATTTTATACTGGACACTAAAGTGAAACTGGGAGGCGCAATGGCCCAGTGGTTAGGGCAGCGGACTCACGGTCATAGGATCGCGGTTTCAATTCTCAGACCGGGCGTTGTGAGTGTTTATTGAGCAAAAACACCTAAAGCTCCACGAGGCTCCGGCAGGGGATGGTGGCGAACCCTGCTGTACTCTTTCACCACAACTTTCTTTCACTCTTACTTCCTGTTTCTGTTGTGCCTGTAATTCAAAGGGTCAGCCTTGTCACACTGTGTCACGCTGAATATCCCCGACGTTAAGAGTACACGTGTCTGTGGAGTGCTCAGCCACTTGCACGTTAATTTCACGATCAGGCTGTTCCGTTGATCGGATCAACTGGAACCCTTGACGTCGTAAGCGACGGAGTGCCAACAACAAAGTGAAACTGACTGCGAAGGAAAAGTTTTGGTGCCAACCAAGTCACACAGTCAGCTTATCTCCACTTATTTGTGCTTACAACTCAGTTGGCCCTATCATCTTTTAATATTTGAAATTGAAGATAATTACTTCTCTACTGTATAAGATTTACTGCTTCTAACATTCGTTTTAGATAATTGATAAAGTTCATTTGCCGTGATAAATGTCAGATGTGCATTTATGAGTATTTATACACCTGTGTGCACATGGATGCAGGTGTGTGCGCGCGCGTGCGTATCTTGTAACTGGGCGTTTGCATATTATGCCCTAAATCATCATCTTCTTTCTTGGTCTCGTTTAATCTATTATTGTGACTTAATCTCTGTTCAATTTATTATTGTGTTTAATTCGGTCTAAGCTATTATTGTGGCTTTATGTCAACATTTTGTTCGAGGTATTGTAATTATCTGTCTTCAAGTCCTTTTCTTCTACTATAACTTAACCTGTTTCCTTAACTGTAATTCTTTTCGCAATTGTGAGGCTCACACACACACGCACGCACACACACACACATACAGGTATATAACAAAACTAGAAATTGGAAATTTTGGGGTATCATTTATTCACTATTACACGTGTTTCATTTACTAACAGGAACTACTAAGTTTTATATGTTAGATAGACATGTAAGGAATTTCTTATTATATTTCTTCAGACAGAGAAATCAAATAATACAACTGGAATTTACCCTACCTGCCCATATAATATATATGTATACATATGGTCCCTACTAACATCCTGGCTTTTCTCCTTCGTACATTGTATCTTTATGTCTTCTCACCCTCTCACATAGAACTTGTTTGGCCATACCTCTCCCCACTCCTAAATAAATCGTTGTATTCTACAATTCTCATGGTGAATAAACTTTATAATCTTCCAAATTTTATACCCAGTAATTCTTGTCAATACAGACCATCCCAGGTTTCTTTGATTTTCGATTTTACCCTATTTTAATATTAAATTTTAGATTTAAGGCGGTGAGCTTGCAGAATTCTTGGCAAACCGGGCAAAATGCTTAGCGGCATTTCGTCTCTTTACGTTCTGAGTTCAAATTCAGCCGGTGCCGACTTTGCTTTTCATCTTTTCGGGGTCGATAAAATAAGTACTAGTTGAACACCGGGGTCGATGTAATCGACTTACCCCTACCCCAGAAATTACTGGCTTTGTGCTAAATTTTGTAATCAATTTTAAATATTTGATCCTTGTAATTAAATTTTATATTATTGTTGATTTGAGATTTTTTTTTACGCAGAACTAATCTTTAAAAGCTTATTATCTCACTGAACATTTTATGATTTTCCGTTTTTTAAATTAATATGATCTGAAAGAAAAGCATGGTGGTAAAATAGCTTCTATGTCTTTTCAATACAACAGAAAGAGCAAACTGGAAACGAAATATTGTACACAACGAAATAGCACAGAACTGTGCTCGGTATTGCAATAGCAATACTACTACTACCACTACTACTAATAATAATAATATGATGGTGGTGGTGGTGGTTAAAAAAATGGAATGTTTGTTTGCATTGTAAGCATATAAATGTTATAAGATTCTTGTGGATTTACTGATGACTATTATCACTAACAAATTTTACAGTTGACCGTATATATCTGTCTGAAATAACATGAAAATTAGAGATAAACATATTTCTTTCCTTGTTATTTTTTGTATAAAGTAAAATTGATCCTGTGTAGACTAGACTGAATGAAGAAAATTCTATGGAATAAAATATGTAAAAGCAAAATAAAATACATGTTGAAGACTGAACTAACAGAATAACTTTTGCTCTAGTAATTCTGAATTTTAATAATTAAAATTTGAATATAAATATCTTTTTTATAAATAATCAAAACTAGAAAAATTTGTCAACGTTGAATATTCAACTTAATATTTTATTTACATTATTTACATTTGGCGGGGTTTTGTCTTCATTTTGTTTGTTGTTAACACAACATTTCGGCTGATATACCCTCCAACCTTCATCAGGTGTCTTGGGGAAATTTCGAACCTGGGTTCTCATTCCTAAGGTATTTTTTCAATGTTATTATTATTATTATTATTATTATTATTCAGGTCACTGCCTGGAATCGAAATCAGAATCTTGGGGTTAATAGCCCACGCTCTCAACCACTACGCCATATGCCCGTAGGTTACTAACCCCAAGATTCCGAGTTCGATTCCAGGCAGTGACCTGAATAATAATAATAATAATAATAATAATAATAATAGCATTGAAAAAATACCTTAGGAATGAGAACCCAGGTTCGAAATTTCCCCAAGACACCTGATGAAGGCTGGAGGGTATATCAGCCGAAGCATTGTGTTAACAACAAACAAGATGAGGACAAATATCCGTCAAATGTAAATAATGTAAATAATGTACATAATTCTTCATCTCTTAAATATAGAACTGTATTGATATTTTGTCTACCTTAATGCGGCGAGCTGGCAGAATTGTTACTGCGCCGGTCAAAATGCTATTGGTATTTCGTCTGTCTTCGTGTTCTGAGTTCTAATTCCGCCGACATCTATTTTGACTTTAATCCTTTCAGGATCGATAAAATAAGTATCAGTTAAGTTCTAGTGTCGATGTAATCGACTCCCCGCAAACGCCGGACGAAATTCCTGGCATTGGGCCAAAATTTAAAACTAATCCACCTGAAATATACCAGCGAAAACTGCGTTTAGAGAATAAGAACAACTAGGCGAAATGGTTTACATTTCGCATTTTAACAGCAACACTGCGTTTTTCTGCAATCCATGGTGAAGATAATTAACTCTCAGTAGCCACAATTTGTAGTTCTGATGCACTGAGTACAATTGCTTAATTCGATAAATTGATACCGCGCTTAGGAAGCGGAAAAATCTGTCTCACATTCCTCATTAACTTGACGTTTTCAGAAACTGAAGATAATACACATGCTTGAAGCTCAGTAAACCAAACCAATGAAATCCTCTTTGATGTATCTGCGAATGTCACTGTAATGAAATAATACGTTAACGGTTTTTTTTTGTTTTGTTTTTGTTTCATGGCTTTGCACTCATGAAACAGCTTGCTAGAAATAGCAACAATGTCTCCCTCAAGTTATGATCTTCTGTCGTAAAAAGCATAAATTTTTAAAGATACACTGTGTCTGGGATCAAAACAAATAAATAAATAAAAATAAAATGGCCAATAGTTACGGCTACAAACCTTTTGCTCGAAGTTCTATTGAATCAGAGTTGACCTTGGGTTAACAACAATAACAACGGCAACTGTCACGTTAATATTGGTTTCAAATTTTAGCACAAGGCCAGCAAGTTCGGAGAGGGGCTCAGTCAATTACATCAACCCCAGTATTCAACTGGTACTTACTTTATCGATCCTAAAAGGGATGAAAGATAAAGTCGACCTCGGCGGAATTTGAACTCAGAATGTAAAGACGGACAAAATGCGCTAAGTATATTGCCCGACGTGCTAACGACTCTGACCAGCTCACCGCTTATTGTAAAACCATTATCTCATCTTTGAAAACAGTCCTGCGGAAATGTTAACCAATTGATAAAGCAACAATAATTAACACAAACACCTAACAGCCTTTCTATAATAAACAGAAGGCCCCAAATTTTGTCGGAAGGGAATAAGTCGATTAATGGACCTCAGTGCTCAACTGGTACTTATTTTATCGACTCCAAAAAGATGAAAGGCAAAGTCGACCTCGATAGAATTTGAACTCAGAACACAAAGACGGATTAAATGCCACTAAGCATGCTGTCCGGTTCCTTACAAACAACTTATATCAGTTTCAAATTTTGGCACAAGGCTAACACGTTCGAGAGAGGGTTACACTGACCGCAGTGCTCAACTAGCTCTTATTTTACCGACCCTAAAAGGATGAAAGGTAAACTCGACCTCAGCGGCATTTGAAACAAACACCTAATATCGACAACAAACTAGAACAGTTGTCTTTCTATTTTTTCTTCTTTCATTCTGACGAGAAATTCATAAAAATCTTTGTAAACACTTCAAAATTAATGAGTCATAGACCCGCAAAAATTTAATATCCAAAAGGTCACTAAAAATAAAGCCTTCTTTTCTTTTTCTTTTGATGATAAGTTGTACAATAAAAAGAAAACGATATATTTTTTTTACTTGTGACCATTTTGAATAGTTTGTTTACAGGGCTTCACATATTTTCGTTTGCTGTTTCACTTTATGTGACTGACTTCTCCAACGTTTTGATGGATGGTTTCTCATGCACGTGACTGAATATGGAGACTGAAAATAGATTAAGATTTATATGTACACACAAATTTAAGAATTCCATAGAATATGTTATATATATATATATATATACACACACATATATAACATACATACATGTATATAACTATATATATATAGAGAGAGAGATAACACACTTATATGTATGTGTGTGTTTATACGTATCTATGTATGTACATACATGCATTATTGAGGTTATTTTCGCAGAACAGCATAACTTCTCTGTCCATACAGCCAGGACTAAGTTGTTTATTTCATTTTATTTTATTTTTACTTCATGGTATTTCTTCGAACACTTGGAATTTTAGATTATAAATAATTTTTAATGAAGTTATTTTAAATATAAATAGAATTAGAGTTTCACAAGACTATTATCTATTTAGCATACCCATTCTTTATTTTAAAATGTAACACGAGTCAAAGAGGACGCGTCTACGTGGTCGCTCGACCTGCAGGAAATGGCAGCCAAAACGTCTCGCAAATTATACCTAGCATCTTCAAGAAAAAAAGAGGAAAACAACTATCATTTGTAGGTGATGTATAACGGATTCGTGACCAGGGATCGAAACCTCTGTCCTCACGTCCGTTTCTATTGTTCTCCGATTGTGCACTTAAAATTCATTTGTTTAACCTGTAAAATTTATTATCATCTGAGATGAAAAAGCTTTGCACTTAGAGAAGCCCATTCAGTTCTAATTCCAGTGACCAAGTTAGACTTTAATACAGGCTATATATTAACAACACGTTATAAAAAAAAAGATTTAAAAAAACAGTCTGTTCCTTCAGTGACTTTCAGACAGTTTTCTTTTGGTAACTTTGCCGAGACTTTGTTTTCACACACACATACGTGCGCCTGCATTCTCAGTCTAAGAAATGTCTTTTGCGAGAGCCTTCTATCCTTTTCGTTCCTCCTTCTACACATTAGTGGATTGCTATAAGGAATGGACAAGAGATTTTCAATGTAAACAAACTGTCATCCACAATACAAACTCTTTTGAACTTTTCCAATTCGTTGCAGTTGTGTAATTACTTAATAATTAAATAAAATCTGTTATATGTGTAGACTATCTTTTGTCAATTTAATACATCCAGAAATTATTTATTTGTCGCATCTTAATCTCCACTTATTACACGTTTATATTACTTTACCATCTTAATTTAACTTTGATATTAAAGTCATCGCGTTCAGTTTTCTAATTATTACGTATAATGTAACTATTTTATCGATCCGGTGAAACAGACGACCTTTCATCCATCCATTTTCTCTACCCACCTTTTCTTGGAGGATCGTATGGGCAGAGGCCTCGGGTACATCTTCTATACGGTTCTATCAAAATAACCATCTTATATCTTTATTGCCCACAAGGGGCTAAACATAGAGGGGACAAACAAGGACAGACAAAGGGATTAAGTCGATTACGTCGACCCCAGTGCGTAACTGGTACTAAATTTATCAACCCCGAATGGATGAAAGGCAAAGTCGACCTCGGCGGAATTTGAACTCAGAACGTAACGGCAGACGAAATACCGCTATGCATTTCGCCCGGCGTGCTAACGTTTCTGCCAGCTCGCCGCAAAATAACCATCGTTAGGCTTTCTGGCTGGATTCCCAAGCTTGACCAGATGAGGTTCTAGATATTACCCAAACATTTCGTTCTTGGTCTAGCACTATGTTTCCTGCCGGTTGGTTCGAACTGTTTTGCGAAAAAGTAGCGACTCGACCTTGAGAGACTCTCTGACCTCCATGTTACGAACACTGTCGAGTAACGTTACGCCCAGAGATCCTCGGTCATTATCTTGCTGTGGTCATTCAGGCAGACCATTGCTGAGACTAGGTACGAAAACGAATTGAAGATATCGAGACTGGCTTTTTCACCTACCTCTTCTGGCTCATTACCGCGCCTTCTGCTTCCTATCCTTCGTCAATACGGCCCCGAAATACTGAAACTTCTCCACTTGTGTCAGTGATGTTCCACTAGCATTCAGAGTGTACTGAGAAAATTTTCTCGAGAAGACCAAAGTCTCAGTCTTTGCAACACTAAATCTCATCCCCGCATTGCAGGACTTGGCAGCGAACTCATTCAGTTTATGCTGAATATCATCTTCTGGTGAAGCAAGTAGCTCCATGTCATGTGCAAATACCAGCCGACCACTCCTACACCCACCAATTGTGACCCACTTCCACAACGGCTGTACATACCAATCCAGTTCACAAAAGTAGGAGTGACAATACGTAATCCTGCCGAAGTCAAACAGGCTCAAAGGTTTCGTCTTAGCGTCATCTACACGAACACAAACATCTTAGCATTCGACTAGGAATTTCACACCAAACAGAACTTGTTCCGTGATTTCAAACTCCTGCAAGACTCTCTTCAGCATTCCTGCAGCATGCGATCATAGCCTTTATGCGATCTACAAAACAAGCTTACATTTCTTGGCAATATTTCCACGATTTCTCGAAGACCTACTGTAGAGTGTAGAGTTGGTTGTGTCGCGGAAGCCTTATTTTTCTTCAGTAAGCTTAGGCTTCACAGTTTTCCTAGCACAGACTTTACTGGGAAAAGCTGAAGATGGAGATTTCTTTGTAATTAGAGCATTCTCTCCCTCTCTCTCTCTCTCTCTCTCTCTCTCTCTCTCTCTCTCTCTCTCTCTCTCTTTATCTCTTTCCCTCTCCCTCTCTTTCTCTCTCTCTCTCTCTCTATCTATTTCTCTCTCTTCTTTTTCTCCTTCCTTTTGTAAAAATTGGGATTATTACTCCCGATTGCCGGAGGTAACATTATACAAATCTCATTCGAAGACAAACATCAGACTACGATCATATTGATGACGGAGGCCACTACCACCACTACCAACAACAATCACAAATTCAACAGCAACAATGTCTTTCAGAACTCATCAATGGCAACGGGCGCCGGTTTCAGATACTTGTGGCAAATGGATCATTATAGCCTAGGTCAAAGGGAAAACGAAATGTATAACAAGTATCTAAATAATATAAAATCTTCCATTGTTGTTTAAAAAAATGTCGATGTGTGATTTCCTGTTAATGTAGTTTGCTATTATCCGGCTGTTATTGCTCTCTCTCTCTCTCACTCTCTCTCTCTCTCTCTCTCTCTCTCTCTCTAACACACACACACACCACTCTCTCTGATTCCTATGATTGTTCTTCAGACTATTCTGTCTCGTTCAGTTACAATGTGTAAATCGAGCCAACGAGAGAACCTCTGAATGGTCGGTCGAACCTAAATATCTCTCAAATTAAACCCTATCATCTTAAGAAAGGAAGGACAAATTGGACAATGTAGTCTTTGACATAAACCAAAAGAAAAACAAAACAGAGAGAGAGAGAAAGAGACGGACAGACTCGCAGGCAGACAGACAGAGAGGGGGAAAGAGACCAGTAGATAGACATACGGAGAAAAAGGGAGGAGCCAACAGATCAACAGAAAGACACAGACAGATGGCTCAAAGGTTTCGTCTTAGCATCAGCTACACGAACACAAACGTCTTAGCATTCGACTAGGAATTTCACACCAAACAGAACTTGTTCCGTGATTTCAAACTCCTGCAAGACCCTCCTCAGCATTCCTGCAGCATGCGATCATAGCCTTTACGCGATCTGCAAAACAGCGAATGAGAGCCATCGTTGAGAAAGCATCTACGTGATCACTCTACCTGCTAGAAATAGCAGCTAAATCTTATTCATGTCAGACTGAAATGTGAGCACAAATGAGATAGATATACAGAATAACGCAAACACACACACGCACATAAGAACTCACAAACATGAACACACAAACACACAAACACATCAATATGCAGAATACATACATACAAATGTACACACACACATACATATATGCATTCGCACACACACACACATACATGCATACACACGTTCATGCATACATACATACATACATACATACATACATACATGTGTATGCGCACACACACTGACCCACACACATGCGCACAAACAAACAAAAAGAATGCAGCTCGGATAATTGACAGAGTCAATGACTATTGAAAAGATTGCAAGACGCAACGAAAATTTTAGGAAAAAAATAAATAAGTAAATGAGTGCAAACTTTACTTGTGGATGTGTTAAATAATAAGGCACTAAAAGAGAATGACTCTCCCCAGATACAACATTAAAAATAATTACTACTGTTGATTTGAACGATTAAACCTTTTAAAATGATGCCCGGGCGTGGCTGAAACGAGTAAAAAAAAGAATATATACATGGGGACAGGTGCGGCTATGTGGTAAGAAGCTTGCTTCCCAACCACCATGATTCCGGGTTCAGTCCCACTGCGAGGTACCATGGGCAAGTGTCTCCTACTATAGTCTCCGGCCGACCAAAGCCTTGTGGGTGGATTTGGTGGACAGATACTGAAAAAAGCGTGTCATATATATATATATATATTTGTGTGTCTGTGTGTCTGTCTATGCTTGTCCCCCCCCCACTATCGCTTGACAACTGTGTTTAGGTCTCCGTAACCTAACGGTTCGGCAAAAGCGAATGACAGAATAAGTACTAGGCTTACAAAGAATAAGCCTTGGGGTCGATTTCTTCGACTAAAGCCCTTTAAGGCGGTGCTCCAGCATGACCGCAGTAAAATTACTGAAACCGGTAAAAGAATATATAAGAAGCACTTCTGTACAGTTTCCAAATGGACCTGGACTGTAGGAGAAAACACTTGCCCAAGGCATCGCGAAGTGAGACTAAACTCCAAATCACGAGTTTACAAAGCAAACTTCTTAAATCCACGGCTATGCCAGCACCTGGCCATTTGGCTAAGATAATGGTTCGATTGTGTTCACACATAACTTCGATCAGAATTGCTGTCGAGTCAGAGATAATTAATTAACCTAGCAGTATTTCTTTCTGGTCCAGCTACTCATGCGAGGATTAGAACCTAGTTTTCCAAATTCCGCATCCACATTGTTGTAATCACAATGGCAGGCCGTTATATACCCCAGCTACCTGTTGCATTCAGTGACACTCCCTGATGTTCGAACCAATTTTTTTATTAAATCCTTGGGTACAAATTATTCTCCTTCTTTTGTTCACATAGAAGTATTCTCCTTCCATTTAGCTATTCTATGTGATGCCACTAACTAGTTCCTCTTGAACAGAAATATGCATAGATTGACTGACATAGAATTTGAACTCACATTCAGTGGCTAAGCTACACGTTACAGTTAATCAATGCGTTACATTTAATTCACGGGTTACATTTAATTCACTTTCCTCACTGTCATGCGCCAAAAAAAAAATAATGAAAATCAAGAGCTTTAAGGTCCACGTTTATTCATGGTCGTGGGCTAAATTTTCTTTCCGTTTTAATGAAAAACTCTATTGTGATGTTCATGTCCGGTCAACTGAGGTTATCAAAACCCAATATTTGCACTAATGTTTCTTTTCTTTCGTTTTTTCCTCTTTTTCAGTTGTATTATCTTCTTGTATTCTTTACTTTTTCGCTCTTATTATCTTGGCTTTGTTCCACTTGGTTTGACACCTTTTCCCTACTAAAATGTTCCGTCACGTTTGATTTTTCTGTCTCCCAGTAGAGTGCAACTTTACGATATTTCTTTTCACTACCACAGTTGCATAAGCTGGTTCAAGTGGAACGACCAGGTAGCATCACAAATAAGAGAAATAAGTAGGAGAATATCTTTTGTAGGGAGAGTAGAATGAGAACTATCTGCGCCCCGTAGATGTGATAAAAGAATCAGTTTGAAATTTCAAGAAAGTTACCGAATGTGACAGGAACCTGAAGAAGGCCAGAGAGTACAGTAGCCGAAACATTGTGACTATAACAACTCAAATGAGGACATTAGTGCGATTATATCGTCGACAATGTGACGTAGCATTCTGTCAGTTGACTCTCCGCCATTGAATCGTGCACTGTGTATTGAGTGGCTTCAGTCAAATCTCGTTCTCGATGCGAACCGATGCAAGTCCTTCCTCTTCTTCGAAATGCTTCGGTGCTGTGCTCGGGTATCTCCATCCATATTTGAACACTGCTTTTTGTGGGATTGACTCCTCGGCTTATTCTGCATGATCCACAATGCCACAAGCTTCCATTCCGAATTTTGGATTTTTCTGTTTCTCATGAAATAATTTCTTTTCACTTGCCAAAGAATAAGAAGACATTTAATTATCAAAATAAATCTACATTTAAGAATCTTGTAAAGAACTTTAAATCTTGAGGTTTCGTTTTCTTTGTACAAATCAAGCTAAAAAACGTTTGAAATGTTCCATGTTTATTTTCAAATTATCTAACTAGCTTTCTATAATAAAAAAAAGAAAAAACTTTTAATTATATCTAATAGAGATGTAGCCGACCGAGTCGATAAGGTCTCATACAAATGGCAAAAATAAATGCTTCATGTCCTTTGGTGACACAGTCACGTTCTCATCATACAAAAGACATTTAATTCTCAGTAGTCCATTCTCTCTAGCTGTAATAAGAGGCTTTTACACGGTCACTCAGCCTAGTAGGATTAGTAGCCATATCTCCCATAAATAACATACTATCGCCCTAATACTCTTGTACACAGATCTAAAAAAGGTTGTTTGGTCACGGCTGGAGCGTTGGTTGAATGATAAAAAGTTGATATAGAAAATATAAATAGTCCAGCATTTAGCTCAACACCGAGACTGAGGAATATTAAGAAGCAACGAATGACTCAACACAAAACAGACTATAATAATATCAGCGAAAAGGTTGAAGTAGCCCAACACAAACTTCACAAATAGACAGCAGGCAACACAAGGCACTAAAAGTGAGTCAATGAAAGAGCTAAGTATAGCAGCTGAATCTCACACAAATCACACTCTACCACTGGAGAATGTAGTCTTCAGCGCACAATGTTTGGAAAAAGACAGAATGGTCGCGTTTAAATTGCTCACACAACGGAAACATCTAAGTAGTCACTCGATCTGCTTGAATTAACAATTAAATCGCCGTATTACACCTTACTGTCTTAAAAATGGAAGGACATATTGGCTAATGTAGTCTTAGATACACTATGCTTGAAAAGGAGTTGAGATAGCCACGGCCGGGTTGTTTTGATCATAAGTGTGATTAACCAGGGCTAACCTGAGAATAAGCAACAACAACAGCAACCATTTCTCTTTTTATCCACATCACCAAAGAAAATCAAATATAATCAACCTTCTATCAACAGAAATGTATCACGCGCGCGAGTACAATACTGTAAATTACTTACCCCATCTCTAAAAGACGTTTACAAAATTCACGAAAACAAACTAGGCACAAAACACATTTAGAACTCTGACAAATATACACACACACACACACCGCACGTATGTGTATTCAAGATGAAGAAACAAGAACACTGATGTACAAAAACTATTTTAAATCCATCTTGTATTATCGTATCATCTCTGGGCTTCCCTGTACATTTTACTCCAAACTGCAATAAGCTCCAAAAAAACACGAAACAGTACGCTCCACATTATCAGAGACTGCACACAAATTACACTCTCAATCCACAGTCCAACAACATAACTTGTTGCAAACTCCAACCCTCAAGTTTTCCCTTTCCCTCCAAAAGAAAAAAACCTTCAAATATATCTAGAATAGTGTTTCTCAAAGGGGGTGGGGTTTTGGCTTCATAAGAAGAGCGGAAAAATTGTCATCTATACTATATATAAAACAGACATGTGTGTGTAATCGCTTTTCACGTGAAATCGACTTCACCAAATGCTTCCATACTTGTGATGCGTGAATAATTTGACCTCGGATAAATCTTAGGCTCTTCATTTGATTTTTTTAATTAAAAATAAATAATATTGCTTTATATTTAAGATTCACTTCTTTAAAAAGTTCCTCAATGTCAACTTCCGGTATTGACGTAACAACGGCAAAAAAGCTTCACTCTCTATTTTTGTGTGAGTGTGTGTGTTCGTGTATATGAGAGAGAGAGAGAGAGAGAGAGAGAGAGTAAATACTACATACACACCGCTCTCTCACTCTGTCTCACACACATACACACGCACACACACACCCCTTGACTCACTCACACTCTATCTCTTACAAACACACACACATAAATGTATACAAACATATTTACAAAGACACACGTGTGTATGCGCGGGCGTGCGTGCGTGTTTGTAAGAGACAGAGTGTGAGTGAGTCAAGGGCTGTGTTGTCATATGCATACATCCAAAGATGTATGTATATTTATGCATGTACGTATACATGACAACAAACCTCTCTCTCTCACTCACACTCTGTCTCTTACAAACACACACATACATAAATGTATACAAACATATTTACAAAGACACACGTGTGTATGCGCGCGCGCGTGCGTGCGTGCGTGGGGGTTCCACAATCGCCATTTATTTCAATTACTCTTGTGAGGATATTCACGTAAATCATTTTTTTCATTTAATCCCCATTTTAATTTTCGTAAAAGTTTCCAAGTACCAATGAGGCTTTTTGGCACATCTTCAATTTTCCCCATTCATAAGAGGCGCCCAGCCATCATTCATCTGAGAGTCCATCTACAGAATGTCCTCTCAAATTTCTATACAGCATATTTTGCCTTTTTTTTCTTCAAGTATATAAGCAACAATTTCATTCCCGAGCAACTCCGGGTGCCTCTGCTAGTCTTAAATAAAATTAAGATAGTTTTAATTTTTAAACTTGTCCAGCGTCATGACTAAGAACTATACGGATGCAAATTCTGTGCTGTCCTCTTATTAATAAAGATGGCGCGGGGAGGGACAAAAATCTGTTATTAATATTTTTAAAAAGTGGGGATGGTTTGGTCGGTTTGAAAACCACAGATGCAGAATGCATCCATGAAAGCACTAAAATCTTATCTTAAAAATACTATCCTTTTTAATCAGCTAATACAAACATAAAAATATATGCACGCAAAACTGTTCTGGGATGCACACACCACACTATTAAGTAGATGTGTTGAGGAACAACAACCCTTTCATAACCACCAGAACCTACTGGTATAAACGAATCAACCCGGGAAGCGTCAACGCGTTCTTTGAGCCTACTGGTAATAACAACCAAAATCTCTTAAATTACATCACAAAAGGACACGTTAGACCATCAGTCAATGTTTTAAAAATCAACGTTGGAATGCGTTTGATCATCGCTAACCTAGAGCTAAACAACAACAAAAAAATAATAATAATGTTCATTCGAGAAGTAAGAGTGTATCACTTTGACCACATTAGGTGAAAATAACGAACTAAAAAGAAGAAATGAACTTTTATCTCTTATCACAATATCAAAAGATTGTGTATTTTTAGAATGATCTATTGATTAGTGATAACTGTTGTAATTATCCATATTGTTCTACAAATTCTCTGTTCATAAAACAAACAATTGAACCACTAATTATAATTAACTTTACCTTTACTCCTTAAATTTCTTACTCAAATATAATATAATATAATATAATATAATATAATATAACATAATATAATATATATATATATATATATATATATATATATATATATATATATATATATATATATATATATATGGGGGGGGGGTGTAAAAATATGTGACACTTATTCGGTAGCCATGATAAAACTCCGAGTTTCGGATGCCGAGGTGGGAGCCCACGCCAACATCTCTTCAGTTATCCGGCCATTGAAAATTCCTGGAATTTTATCATGGCTACCGAATAAGTGTCACATATTTTTACAGATAAATTCCTCTATTTACATAATATCGAGGTCTCTTTCTTTCTTTTGTTGTCCTTCCTATCAATATATATATATATATATATATATATATATTACCTATCATCACTTTTCGTTTTCATCAATTCTAACGCTGGTCTATAAAATGTCGCGCTGTCAAGAAGTGTATATTAAAGGAGTCTTATTCTGTCTTCTGCATAATTGAGAGAGGGACAAGGGTGGTGGTATTTGTCACATTCAGAACCACTGAGCAAAGCAAGCCCTGTGATTAAGCGTAAGGGAGGTGAAACAAGCTTTTATACTATACATTAATATATAAAACAGGGCTTTTGTGTGTGTGTGTGTGTTTGTCTGTGTGTATGTGTGCGCGCGCGCATGTTCCTTTTGGTTTCAGAAACTGAGTTGCCGATTTCGACGTGTGAGGTATCTTTCAACTGCCGGGTAAATTATATTTTTTGTACAACTCTTTTTCTTTACAAAACTAACATCGAAAACGAGGTCGGGTTGCACGATTTTGAAGTCTTTAGCTAAGACAGGCAACTCTGCCTGAACAATCTTTATCAATACTCGATTTAAAAACAAATGTAAACACACACACACACATATTAGGTGCAAGAATGAGTACGAGGTTGAGAAGTTTGCTTCCCAACCAAGGTACCTCTGCATGGTACCTTGGGCAAGTGTTTTCTGCTATAGCCCTAGACCAACCACAGACTTGTGACAGAATTTAGTAGACGGAAACTGCAGCATTGTTCATCAGAAAATTACTGAAAAACATGTTTATAAAAAAGAGTTGTTTGCTTCATATTCCTGGTGTGCCGATTCTGCCCATTAGAAAGGAACAAATAATACAATGTGGATGTAGGTTATAACACCGGAGCAACGCCGGGGTGCATTGATAGTATAAACTATGGATGGCTCGGTGTTGGTAAAAGAAAGGGAACGAAACATTACTAAAAAATGATAACATTTTCCGGGAGAAAAATGAGTTATCTTCCATGGATTGGTGTTTGTCTATTACGCGTGCGCTTGTGTGTGTGTGCGTGTACCTATATGACGTCCCCTAGTGCAAAAATGGACACTCCCACGAATTTACACTTATTGAGTTTAGGAGAGTATCCGGGTCGTGTGAATTTTTTGGAATGATTCTTCTCTCCGTAAAGCTATGCTTGCAATGTCTACTTCCATTCAGATACGGCTCAGGCTGTTCCAGCAATTTTCCAGTTGATTAATGCGTTGCTTCCGCTTTTAATCACCAGTTATGATATAATAACCCCTAAACTTGAAGCCCTAAAACTTTGGGGCTAAATCGGTAATCAGTATTTTGACTACAAAATGTTAACCATTCAAAGTTTTGCACTATCTTATTTTACTTAAATAATGAATGTTATTAAGAAGGGCATGAACGCCACACAATCGCACTGATTCATATCTCAAGTTCAGATCCAGACTATGGAAGCCAGAGAGAGAGGGGGGAAGAGTGGGGGAGGGGTAAAGTGTCTTGATTACTAGCTCATGACACATTCAGCTGGTCATTGGAGATAATGTCGTTTCTGATAATATTCTATTCGGCGGTACTCTTGTGTGTGTGTGTGTGTGTGTGTGTGTGTGTGTGTGTGTGTGTGTGTGTGCGTGTGCGTGCGTGTGCGTGCGTGTGCGTGATCGATACACTGATGACAAAGAGCATTATTTCAAGTGGTAACAGATACAAGTCTAAACGAGTGTTTATCATAAAGAGATATCGACTGCAATATTAAAGGTTTAATCATTCGTTATCATTCGACAACGAAACTGTTTACTTAACTGTATATGCATACGCTCACACTTAAATTTACAGGTAGTATGCACACATACACACATTCACATGAACACACAATTATTTCTTGTATGTACGTACTTGTAATGTTTACTTACTATGTATACGAACCACACATACGTGTCTAAGTATGTATATGTGCGTGTGTGTATGGAAAGTGGTGTAAGAAGTCTGCTTCGCGACCACGAGGTTACGGTTTCAATTCCACAGCGTGTTATACGTCGTGATATACAGCGTGGAATTATGGGCAGGCCCCATTACTGTAGCTTCAGATCATCCTAAGCCCTGCGAGTGAAATTTGTTCGACGGAAACTGTGTGGAAGCCTGCTGAATGGATTGTACCAGTAATTTAAGGTTCCAGCATCGTCTCACACTGTATGACATAAATTCTGCTTGAGAGTGATGTAAAGGATATTCATGGATGTGGAATATTTGACCACTTCACGGTAATTCAATGAGTAGGTTGTTCAATTAATCAAAAACTGGACACTCGTGCATCGAAATCAAAGGAAAAGATCATTTTATGTATGTGAGTGAGTGTGCGTGTGTGTGTGTGTTTGTGTGTATGTGTGTGTGTGTGTGTGTAAGAGAGAGAGGGAGAGAGAGAGATAGGGACAGAGAGACTTAAACATACTTGCATATTTTGCTTCGCTTACACTGACAAAACTAAATACCTTGTGATTCTTGGTTCGAATTCAGTCAGTGAATTATGTAACTCGGTTGATATGATAAAATATTTCCTCCATGCAAAATTTGAGACCTTGTTCCAAATTTGGAAAATAATATTTTATGGAACTGCTAACATACTTAAATTATTCAACTGCTAACATACTTAATTATTCAAGTATAGCCTTGAATTTAATCAAGGTTATACTCGTATTGCATTGAGATCGACAAAGTCAAGGGACCCAACTCTAAATTCAATAGACAAAATATTAAGATGACGCAATAGAAACACAGTTAAAAGAGGAATTAAGTAATGAGAAGACGGTGGAATTGGCAGAACACCATATAAAGTTTTTTGAGGCATTTACGCTCTGAGTTCAAATTCTGCAGGGTTTGTCATTTTTCTTTCAACCCTCTACGAGGTGGCAATAAACCAAGGTATCTGTTAAATATAGGAGTGGTTAAAAATACAGTACCAAAATTTTGAAGACTTGTTCAAATGTGAGAAATTATCATTCTTTTAGTTTTTAAGTCGGCTGAGTGATAACTTCGCTGTTTGACCAGAGCAGGAAATATTTTGTGGCATTCAATCGCGAATATTTACGTTTTAACCTCAAATCCCGCTATGGTCAAACTTTACCTTGCAACTTTCTGGAGCCGACAGAGAAAAGATATTAATCAAACACTGTGATTAATTAAATGCACCCCTCCACATTTCCCCAAACTTTAATGCTTTCTTTTCGATTTTTTTTTTTTATATAATTCATTATTCTATTAGACTGGATTTTTTTTTTTACATTTTTACAGAACATTTTTTTATCTAACGTATGTGGAATGTTTAAAGAAAATTTTAATAAGATGTCGATGGCGTAAATAATATAGCAGCTACAAAATGGTTCCTAACGTTGGCACTCCTAACGAAGTCTTATTCTTTTACTTGTATGGTGGAGATCGTCGACGTTGTTGTCGTCGCCGTCGCCGTCGCCGTCGTCACCGTCATTGTCATCGTTTTCATCGTTTACATCGTCGCTGTTGTTGTTGTTCAACTCAAGCTCAGCTCTGATAAGTATACCTACGATCAAATGCATTCACACCAGATATGACTGGTACTAGAGTTACCAATACCATAACAATGAAAAATTAAATGAGAAATGGCAGTATTTGAACTTATGTAACTAAACAATAGTTACAACTTAATTTTTTTTTTTTTATAAATTGGTGAAAATAAGTAATAAAGCCACAAAATTTGAGGTTTGTCTATCGTTAATTAAGTCAGGTCTCATTACATGAGCAATATATGAATTATCTACACGATTCCCTAAAAAGGACTTGAAGTCGATTATATTGGTTTCAGTATCAGCCACCCTGCATCCATAGAGGTGGCGTCTATTGTTGTGTAATCAGCTTATGATAGATTCACTATGACTCAAGCTCTCGATTCAAATCCATAATAATGGCGACACAGAGTAATGGGAATCGGCGAAAGTAGTGAAAAAAATTGAGTGGTGGTTATTTAGGCGCGACTATCGTTTGTTTGATTAAGAAGTTCACTTTGTAACCATCTATTCCGGTTCAGTCACACATTGAACAAGTTGTTTTCTACAATAATTTTGAGTTGACTAATGCCTAATGAGTGAAACTGGTAGATGGAAACTAGAAGGAAGCTCGTTGTGTGTGTATATGCAAGTATGTATATATGCATGTGTATTCTCCCTGTCAGTGTTTAACCTTTTGGAATTTAAACCGGCCATATCTAACCCAGATATTGTATCTGTTATATTGTTCAGATTAACCAGATCTGTGCTCTCACACTTACTCCACAATATCATTTTAAGAATAAACAGTTACATTATCGAATCTCAAAGCTACAAGATAATGCATGCTTAATTCAAACCAATGTGAATAAATAATCACTATATTTGACAGATAATCTGAATGCTAAAGGGTTAACTCTATGCCTTGTAACACAATAGCTCAGTGTAAGATAGATGATGAAATATGTGCGAGTTCAGGCAAGTTTACAAACTACTTGTTGTATTGCCCTTGTTAATGAATACACACATACCTATCAACAGAAATAACATTGGTGGAACATTCTTATCAAAACTTTCGCAAAGTGTAAGAAAAAAAGGCCTAATATCGTTTTGGGGGAGAAAAAACGAAGAATTATATGCAGTCATCGAGATCAGTTGGTTTGGAAGTTTGAAATTTTCTTTTTAAAAAATCACTGGAAAAAGAGAATATCTATGGACAACTGCTTCAAAAACTGCAGTTTCTCTACGCAGATTATATAAATTGACATGACCTTGTTACTAGATGTCTAAGTGGCAATCTCGAAAAGCTAGGATATTCAGACAAAGAAAACAACCAGCTAATGCACTTTGCAGATACCATCTCTAAGCGAAATGTGTGTGCGAGTGTGTACAAAACTTTCTAAGTTTAATGTGTAACATTTATTCACTTATTGTTTTCGCCATCCAAATTCCAGCGACAATTCTATTTCTTTTAATGCAACTCGTTTCTTATAGAAAGAATTCAAGCAATTGAAAAAGAAACGTACACGCATACGTACATACGTACATAAACATATGAACATTCATATATGGATTTACATAAACATACAAAACAAACATGTAAAAAAGGGTAAAATGCATTTTGTATTGTACGAGTCTTGTATGTGCTTTCGTTTGTGTGTATGTAGGTGTCCTTTTAGATATGATACAAAAAATTCCTACTAAAAATTTTCTGGAAAAGAATAAAATAATTTTTAGAATTAATATTTTTTATATTTTCGCCAAAGAAATTCAAAGAAAATTCGTACATTTGTGTCATTCACTTCATCTACACGTTGTTTATTTTAGTTATTTATTTCTGTCTGTGGTGTTTAACTTTGGAAGTAACTAGAAATTGTAATCATACGCCTGCAGGATGCATGCGTGCATAGATATGAATAAATATGCATGCATGCACAGATGGGAAATATGACTGAAGAACCATATAAACACATTTACCATTATTGAGAGAAATCAGGTCAAGCATATGCATATGCAGTTATTTTGAGTAAAAGAAACAAACCAGCGCATATGCGGGGATTTTAAAAACAAAGTTCAATGTAAAAACACAGACCAACAGGAAACAACACCCAAGAGACTTGGAAAGCAAAGACCGAACATTACATCATTATATTTAACAGACGTTCTAGCGAATCAGAAAAGAAAACTATACACAATTGCTCCAACTATTAATAATAACAGCCAAATCTCCTTAAAATATATGTGACACACAGAAATAAATATTGATTTCAAATTTTGGCACAAAGCCAGCAACTTCCGGGAGGGGGCTGCTCAATTACATCGACTCCAGTGCTCAACTACTATTTAGTTTATCGACTCCGAAAGGATGAAAGGCAAAGTCGACTTCGGCGGAATTTGAATGCAGAACGTACTAGCTACGGCAGTACATATTCTAAAATTGGAATTTGAACGCAGAACGTAAAGACGGACGAAATGATGCTAATCATTTTGCCCAGCTCACTGCCCTCATGCGTAAATAAATAGCGCGTACAATGTAGTCTGAGATATATCAAAAGAGGGTTGGAGCTAAGCAACTGCAACAGACTTCTAATAATAATCTACATAGTCACAAGTTTGGCAAATTTTGGGAGAGAGAATATAATATCTATGCCAGTATTTCACTGTTTCCTACTATATGAACCCTGAAAGAATGAAAGGCAAAGCCGACCTTGAGAGAATCTGACCTTAGAAGCTTAGACCGTCAAGAACGTTAGCTAAATACTGTAAAGCATTTTGTCCGACGCTTTAACGATTCTGTCAATCCACTACTTTTTTATAGACCCCGAAAGGTGTCGATAAAATAAAGAACCAGTTGATGGTGTCGCCTACTGCTCCCCCTTAAAAGTTGCTGGCCTTGTACCTCAATCAGAGCCAATTATTATTATTATTATTATTATTATTATTATTATTATTATTATTATTATTATTATTCAATAGTTTTATTTTTATAACGTGCTTCCACTTCACTACCAAGCGCAGCTCTGTGTGCCTTGGGTATTTGCTGTGGTTTGCTGTGATGCTCTTATGGTTACTGTATTGAAAATGTTTTGCGTAGGATGCACTTTATTATTATTATTATTATTATTATTATTATTATTATTATTATTATTATTATTATTATTATTATTATTATTACCTCCCTTAGCGAAGGCGGAGGTATTGTTTTCAATCGTGTTTGCTTTGTTTATTAGTTTGTCCGTGGACAAGATATCTCAAGAACAGCTGGATGGATTTGGATGAAACTTTCAGGGATGTTTGGCCTCATGACTGGCATGGACTGATTAGATTTTGGGATCGATCTAGTACCGGACAAGGATTCAGGATTATTTTTTTTTTTACTTAATTTTTGTCAGCGGTCGGGTTCATTTTCAGTTTTCTCATTTGTGAACGCAGTCAAGTTTATTTCAGATGTTCTCATTTTAAAAATCACCTCCCGCTAATCGTTGAGAGGACGTTAGTGTTGTCTTGGTGGAGGTATGCGCTCTCTGAGTGCTCTTATTATTATTATTATTATTATTATTATTATTGTTGTTGTTGTTGTTGTTGTTATTGTTCTTCTTCTTCTTCTTCTTATTATTATTATTATTATTATTATTATTATTATTATTATTATTATCATCATCATCATCATCATCATCATCATCATCATCATCATCATCATCATCATCATTATTATTATTATTATTATTATTATTATTATTATTATTATTATTATTATTCAGTAGTTTTATTTTTATAACGTGCTTTCACTTCACTACCGAGCGCAGCTCTGTGCGCCTTGGGTATGTGCTGTGGTTTGCTGTGGTGCTCTTATGTTTACTGTATTGAAAGTGTTTTGCGTAGAATGTGTGCAGTACCCAGTAGTGCAATTTTCTGTATGTTATATATATTTGTAAGTCCTGCTATTTTTGTTATGTATTTGTCTGAATATTTTTTTATTATACCTAAGGCACCTACTATGATAGGAATTGTTTCTGTTTTTAGATTCCACATTCGAGTTATCTCTATTTCCAGGTCTTTGTATTTTGAAAGTTTTTCCATTTCTTTTAGAGAAACGTTGTCATCTGCTGGTTATTATTATTATTATTATTATTATTATTATTATTCAGTAGTCTTACTTTTATCGCGTGCTTTCATTGCACTACAGAGCGCAGCTCTGTGTGCCTTGAGTATGTGTTGTGATTCTCTTTATTTTTACTGTATAGAAATTGTTTTACGTAGGATGTATGCGGTGCCTAGTAGTGCTATTGTCTGTATGCTAGATATACTTGTTAGTCCTGGTGTTTTTGTTATGCATTTGTCTGAATACTTTTTATCATACCTAATGCACCTACTATGATAGGAATTGCTTCTGTTTTTAGACTCCACATTCGGGCTACCTCTATTTCCAGGTTTTTGTATTTTGAAAATTTCTCCGTTTCTTTTAGAGAAACATTGTCATCTGTTGGCATTGATATATAGATTAGAAAGCATTTTTTTAATGATCTCTGACAACTATATCCGGCCTTTTGGCCTTATTTTTCTATTTGTGTGTATTGGCATATCCCAGAGTATGGTTACTTTCTCATTTTCTGTGACCTTTTTTCTGTTGTTATTCCATAGTGCTGGGACAGCTTCCAGTGTAAATAGATACCAACCCTGTTGTGTCTGTGAATATTTTCCTTCTGAGCCTGGACTGGGCAACTAGAGATAGTATGATTTGTTGTTTCTTGTTCATCTCCACATATTCTGCAGTTACTTGTATTTCTTTTCATTACATGTTTTTGGTAATTTCTAGTGGGGAGGCTTTGGTCTCATGCTGCAATTAAAAATCATTCAGTCTCTGCTTTGAGTCCTGAGCTTCTCAGCCATTGCTGGGATTTTGCTTTGTCTATTTCTTTTGCGCTCAGTTAACTCTATATTCCATGAAGGGCTTTTTCTTGCCATCGTTTTATTATGATCCCGTTCAGTTGTTTTACAGCTTTTGTTATTTCTTGCTTTCCTTCATAGTTGTTAGGTACAATGATTTCTTTTTTGTATTTGTCAGCTTCCTTAAAAACTGAAAACAGTTTTATGGTTTGTTCGTGTTTTGTGGTTATTTGTATTAGTTTTCCTTGATTTTGAAGTAGGTATTTCTGTAGTCCTATTCTAGTTATTTTGTAATTGTTTTCTAGCTGTATAAGGCCTTCCATACGTTGCATATATAAAATTATTTGTCAGATTTTGGGTAGTGCACTCTAAATCCTGTCATTATTTGTCTTGTTTTCCTGTATATTTGATTAATTCATTTAGAGTCCAGTTAAGAATATTGCAGCAGTAACTTATAACTGGGACAGCTAGAATATTGATACTTATCTTATTTTTCACATTGAGCTCTGTATTCAGTACTAATTTCACTCGTCTATTGTATCTTTTTCTTATCTTCTCTTTCATTTGTGTATTGTATCGTATCTAGTTCATCGATTCTTAGGTATTTGTATGTCTGGCTTTGGTCTAATCCTCTTATTACATTTGCTTTATCTAGTGTGATGTTGCTACTCTTAAATAGTTTTTCTCTTTTCAAGGTTGCTTTGGCACATTTTTCTAAGCCAGATTTCATGTTTGTTTCTTTCGTAATTCCATGTACTGTCTGTAGTAATGATTCCAGTTTTTTATCATTTGTAGCATACAGTTTTAGATCATCCATATATAAGAGGTGAGTGATTGTTTTGCCGTAACAGTTGCACCACATCCAGTTCTGTTTAGCATATCAGATAAAGTTGTCGGTGCCAAGCAGAACAGGAGTGGAGAGAGCTTGTCTCCCTGGAATATTCCTCTTCTAATGGGGATGGCTTTGGTTTTCACGAGTCCCTCTTTTGTTTGGAGCTGTAGCACTGTCTGCCATTTATTCATAGAGTGTCTTATGTATTTTATAATTATTGGTACTACCTTGTTTATGGCTAGTGTTTCGAGGATCCACGTGTGGGGAACACTTTCAAAAGCCTTTCGGTAGTCGATTCAGGCCATACTGAGGCCTTTCTTCTTTCTGCGGCTGTCTTCAGTTATGGCTTTATCGATTCATTAATTGATCTTTACAACCGTATGAGCCCTTGCAGCATCTCTTCTACTCTTCTGGAAACAGGTTGTTTTCTGCCAGGTGCTTACTCAATCTCTGCGATATTATTGCAGTAAAGGCTTTGTAGATTGTAGGGAGACAGGTTATAGGTCTGTAGTTTTGTGGTTTTGCCGTTTCCGTGGATTTGGTAATTAAGATGGTTTTCCCTTTCGTGAGCCATTCAGGCATTGTCTCTGGCTCTGCTAGTATGTCGTTAAATTTTTCAGCCAGCTTTTTGTGTATTCCTGTCAGATATTTTAACCAGAAGTTGGGGATCTTGTCGTGCCCAGGTGCCTTCCAGTTGCTTAGTCTTTGCAGTGCCTGGGCGACCCTCTTCAGTTGTTATAGGGGTCCCTATTCTTCTCCTCTCCCCTTCACCGTTACCTCTCTCTCTCTCTCTCTCTCTCTCTCTCTCTCTCACTCTTCCTCCTTGACTCTCTCGTCGCTGACACGTGACGAAAGAGGATCTATCTTTCTGTCCATTTTCTTCCTGAAGAAAAGACGTGCTTCGCCTGTCTCCTCTCTTGGCTCGTTCTCCTTGCGTTCATAATTATTTTTCCATCGTTTTGACTCAACAGCCCTCACCGTTTGTGTTTTTACTGTCTTGTTCTCACTGTCCTATTTTTGTTAACACTTTCACCCTCCGCAAAAAATCGCAATTTGCTTTGCGGGAAGGACTGTTTCAACGAAGTTGCGTATTGTCCTTACCTTCGAAATGCGGAGTAGATGAAACAGGGACAACTGAAGAAGGGGTATATTCTTTATGTTGCATGTCTGGTTTCTCTGTTTGGCTTTTCGTTGTTCGAAAAAAAGTTCGTTTTCTATGTTTTTGTTTCTCATTGTGTTCAACGTCTTTTTGTTGTCCTGTACCCATATATGCATGTATATATACATATAGATGTAGGTATGTACATATATGTATGTATATATACATATATTTATATATTATGTATATTATTATATGATCGAACGCCACGCATCCTTTTCCAAGTAAGTTTTGTCTTAATTATATATATATATAATTTATATAAGGGCATTACTATATAGTCTCGACCATACGTGCACTGATGAATAAAAGATGCAGCTTACTACATTGCTGCATTAATTATGAAACCAGTGGTTTACCGTTAAGTTAAATGTTTTTAGGAGGTTAATTTTTGATAGTTACATTCCCTCGCTTTCGGTAAATATGGGCTTATTCTTTGCTAGTTTTGACTTATTTAGTCCCTCTAAGCGTGAGGCATTACTATATAGTAATGCCCTTAAATAAATTATATATATTTATGGAAAAAAACGATGGGTTTTTTTCCTTATGGGGTTTTTCACGCTGACTACTTGATAAATCCTTATAAAGATTTTATCCTATATTATATTATATATATATATATATACTGATGTTCACATCATTATTATTGAGTAAGAGAGCAGTGCATGCCATCAAAGTAACACTGGGGTAAAATACACGAAGCTCAATATACCCATCATGACTACTCGTCTGATAAGGGTACACTAGGCGCATGCATCACAGATGCTGTAGTTAAGTTAGAATTCTCATATATACTACGGGAGCATTAGATTAGAAATAATTGTGTGAAAAGGCGAAGGGAAAATGAAACAGTATTAGTCACTGAATAATATTATTTTAATTATTTCGGCAAGTATGATAAACAACTCCGAACATGTTTTAGTCATCTTCCTAAAAGATATCAGTGACTCCCCGCACTTTTAATTTATCCTACGTTAAAATGCTTCTTCGTGTTATTTTGAAGTATTTTTAATATGTTAAAATACTTGAAAGTTTTACATTGTGGCAAATCTAAGGAAAAGTGTTTCAACAAACATTTTTGCAATGAAGACAAAAGAGAAACTAAGTTGAGTATAATAAATCTGGGAAATTCTCACTGAATGAACAGATTTTTCACGGACATTTAACCTCAACTGTTTCTATTTTAAAACTGTGACTTCTTTGTCGTTATCTAATTAAAGCCAGCTTTACATGAAGAACATTGAAGACAGATAGAGACTGTTAGGATATATTTATCAGCTTAAGCTTAAAAGGAGTATAGAACGCGTGCTTGGTCCCCCAAACTCTGGTAGCATTGAAAAAACTAATTACTCGGAGAAATTCAGCTGACGAGAGATAGATCGCCTCCGAGAGAGGGTATCAATCTGTCATAAGAAATTTTCAGTAGATATGCAGATACGGTCTGTCAGTTCTGGCTATCCATTGCTGTGCCTCCTTACATCGTGTCATACAGGAAGCTAAGCCAATACAGGACATAGACGTGTTTGTTATTATTGTTGTTGTTGTTGATGTTATTGGTAGTGGTGGTGATGGTGGTGGTGGTGGTGTCGGCGGCGGTGGTGACGGTGGCGGCGGCGGCGGCGGCGGTGGTGACGGTGGCGGTGGTGACGGTGGCGGCGGCGGCGGCGGCGGTGGTGGTAGTGGTGGTTTTCGTCATCGTCGTCGTCGTGAAAGTAGTTGTGTTGCTGCTTTTTTGTACTTTCTAAACTTTTTTTTGTACTCACTGCTTTTTCCTATTGTCGTTTCTTCCTACTCTGGCTGTTCTTATTTTCTGTCCTTGTTTCTTTCTGTGTTCCTCTCTGTAGAAGAGCGTAGGCTCGAAATGTTCAAAACTTTTTCACTTCCCGAGCATTTAAACTAATACATCTGTTTGTTGTCTACACCACTTGTCTTCGTCTTTTTTTTTGTGAATTCAACCTATATATATACATATATATATATATGTATATATATATATATATATATATATATATATATGTGTGTGTGTGTGTGTGTGTGTGTGTGTGTGTGTGTGTGTGTGTGTGTGTGTGTGTGTGTGTGTGTGTGTGTGTGTGTATAACGGTCCGTTTTGTGTTGTGTGACCTTCTAACTCTTTCAGCGTCACATATCATAAACAATACATGAAGTAAACCACATTTTATTATATACGCGCGCGTGTGTGTGTGTGTGTGTGTGTGTGTGTGTGTGTGTGTGTGTGTGTGTGTGTGTGTGTGTGTGTGTGCCTGCGTGTGTATACTGGCAGAGGTACTGGTGTTGCTCAGGATTAAAATGGAATAGTTTTTTTATTGTTTTACTTGTTTCGGTCATGTGTCTGCGGACATGCCGGAGCACCGCCTTTAGTCGAAGAAATCGACCCCAGGATTTATACTTTGTAAGCCTAGTACTTATTCTATCATTGTGTTTTGCCAAATGGCTAAGTTACAGGGACGTAAACACAGCATAACTCCGAGGACAGTTGATGCTGAAATTCCAATGAGGGAACCTTGGATCTAGGTTAGAAACCGGTTCTTTCTCTATTGGCAAGAAATCTTGAAATATACTGAATAATGACATACATACATACAAATGGCTGTGTGATAAATAGTTTACTTCCCAACCACATGGCTCCAGGTTCAGTCCACTGCGTGACGCCTTCGGCAAGTGTCTTCTACTATAGCCGCGGCCGGCCAAAACCTTGCGAGTAGATCTGGTAGACGGAAATTGAATGGAGCCCGTCGTGTATAAATGTGTGTGTGTCTGTGTGTGCGCGTGCGCGCGTCTTTTGTATGTGTCCCCCCCCCCCTTCAACTACGGCTTGACAACTGGGTTCGGTGTGTTTATGTCACGTAAGCTAGCGGTTCGGCAAAAAAAACCGATAGAATAAGTACCATCTTTACAAAAAAAAAAAATAGTAAGTATTGGGGTTGATTCAGTCGATTAAAATTCTTCATAGCAATGCCCCATATATATGGGGGAAGACTCGAGGACACGAGAACTCGATAAGAAGTAATTGAAAGACTGGAAGTTTTAGTTTAATTCTCTAGCGAAATGCTGAGATATAAACAAAATATCAGATCACACTTTAAGCATACGTTCTTATGACTGCGAATTATAAATGCATGGCTTGAGGCTGAAATTCATACGAGCAGAGTTTAAGTGGAATTAAATTTATAAAATTTATTTGGCTACATTAAAATATCGTGGTAGTTGTCATGGTGATTAACTCCAGGTCGCCCCTCACCCTCCCATTGAACTGGCCTCATTACTGAAGATTTTCCAGCTATGGTCATCCTGTTTTTCAATTTCACACACACACACACACACACACACACACACACACACACACACATACCACACACATCACGCGCGTACCCATACACATAAATAAATGCACACATGCATATACTTTTTATGTCTTTTACTCCTTTCAATCATTTGGCTGCGACCATGCAGCCGCACAGCCTATAAGGGTCTCAATCGAACGAATCGGCCAGAATTTTTTTTTAAAGTCTGGTACTCATCCAATCGATATTTTACCAAACTGTTAAGTTACACGGAAGTAAACAATCACCGGTTATCAAGCAGCGGATGGACAAGGACAGACACAGATACAAGCACACACATACACACACACACACACACACACACAAACACACACACACACACATACACACACACACACACATACGCACATACGCACATGTGTGTGTGTGTGTGTGTATGCAATGTATATACGACGAGCTTCTTTCACTTTAGATCAACCAAATCTCCCCAGAAATTAGAGGTTTCGAAGCAGTTGTTTATAGATATGCTCTTTTTCTTTGATTTTCAAAGAGATATTTATATCTGCAGTGCTGTTGACCTCTATGATGGTACATACCTTTGCCTCTCTGTCCCAAACAACAATATCCGGCCTGTAATGTATACATTTGATAGAAGTTTTGAAGGGAATATTCCACCAGTATTCTTTGAGTTGATGTTTATAAATGTATTCCATTACAGAGGGAATTTCTAAGTTTATTTCAGGACAGTCTTTTTTTGCGGATGGCATTGTAAATTGTTTTAGCAACAACATCGTGCCGCATAGGGAGGTAGTACCGTGACGACATTTTAGAGCAGCTGCTAATCACATGCGTGATATCTTCCACAGAAACATAACATAGACAACACATGCGGTTAAACCTTGAGATTACAAGGGCATCACTGTTTCTCTTATTCACCAGGTACTTTGTAGCAATCTCCTATTCTTGGATTGCAAACGCATTGCCTTCAAAGTGTAATGTGACGTAGTGGTCTTGCGTCCAAGACAGGCTACGCTTCGTGTCAATTCTACTGTCTTCTTCAAGCT
>NC_142930.1:52690714-52728214 GCF_046866305.1 Octopus bimaculoides | reverse complement strand
GGTTAGACTAATATGTCCCAATAAATCTGACATAGATAAACTGAGTAAAATAATATTAGATAAATACCTACCAACACTTAAAAATAAAGTTAAGCTGCATCTATGGAAAAACACACAAGGTCATTAGATTGGTTTTCCAATATACAGATAGGAAATAGACATAACCAAAAATTAATACAAATTGATATACAGAGTTATTATGCATCTATAAACCCTATTACCCTTAATAGCGCTCTCATTTTCGCAAAGAGATACACTAATTTAAGTATGAGGGAAATGAAAGTGATTCTTTCTGCCCGTAAGACTGTTATCGAATTTGATAACAAATTATGGGCAAGAAAAGATACACCGGACCTCTTTGACATTACAATGGGATCGCCAGATTCTGCGGAAGCGACAGACCTGGTAGGTCTGTATATCTTAGATGATATAGGTAGGGAATTCCCCAAATTAACCGGAGGTCTATATAGGGATGACGCACTATTCTTAGTTAAGAACATTTCGAATAGATGTCTTGAACTGCTTAAAAAGCGTTTGCATAAATTCTTTAATAGTTTTGGCCTATCTATAATTATTAAAAACGGAAACTATTCTATAAACTATTTAGATGCAAAATGTAACCTACCGGACTCCATGAGCCTTATATAAAAGAAAACTCTACATTAAGATATATAAATAATTCTAGTAACCATCCCTCGCAAATAAAAAAAAGCCCTACTACTAAATACAAGTAAAAGAATTTCAAACCTCTCCTCTAATGAAGAGATATTTAATAAACATAAAGAAAAATACAATCTAGCATTTAAAAAATGAAGGATATAAAGGTAAAATTAAATACCTCCCCAATAATATTAACTAAAATAAACAGGATAGAGTAACTACCTCCTTTGTGATTTTTTCTTTGTGATGTAACCTTGGGACTGAAAATGTTTGCGGCTGAAGATAGCTTTAAACCATCCTTTCTATCAATTATATACTCATATAATGATGCAACGACTGTTTATGTATAAAGCTTGAAACACGTGTACCGCGGAATTCTTTGTGTTCTGTTTTCATTTTACGTTTTAATATATTCTTTCACCTCGGCCAGTATCTGGAATATACAGGTGCTTACACTTATCAAGTATTACCTCTAAAATTTACAATACCTACGTGATTCACCTTGTCCTTTGGATTGAATTTTATATATATATATGAGTAGAGGAGCGATGTCAGTACACATGCACGGTACACAGCAACTTTTGTTTGCCTTGCGATGCCATGCTGGGACCAGACACGAGACTGAAGAGACCGGAAGGAATTAGTTGCTCTCTGCAACCTGAAAGATATTTCCTCATCCAGGGAGCAAGAACGGCTGAGTGTGCTGCCCAGGTAGACAAACTTGTCTACTACCTTCAGAATTGTTCTTTCAACCAAGATAACTGGTTCCATCTATGGATTTCCTGGTGCACCCTGGAACATTACAACAGTCTTGTCCAGGTTAATGCTGAGTCCAAATGCCTTGCAAGAAGCAGAAATGCAATTCATGAGTATTTGCATGTCATCCACTGTATGAGTGACTAAGTCACAATCATCTGCATAAAGGAGGTCACGAATAATAGACTGGAGAACCTGTGAGACATGGACTCTGTACAAACGCCAGGTAAGGGTCCTTGAACGCTTTCATCAGAGATGTCTCAGACACATTCTCAATGTTGGCTGGACCTCAAAAATTCCAGACACACAGGTCCGGAGGACAGCTGATATCTTGAGTATTGAGGCAATGGTGCACAAGCAACGGTTACGTTGGACTGGACACCTTATTAGAATGAAGGATAGCAGGATTCCTAAGTAGATGCTCTATGGAGAACTTGTGAATGGAAGGAGACTCCGGCAGAAACCAAGGCTTCGATTTAAGGACTGTGTCAAGTCCTCATTAAAGGCCTTTGATATGCAGGACACTGACTGGGAGAACAATGCCTGTCATCGCCACAGATGGAGGAAGCAGGTTAAGGAGGGGATCGACACTTTTGAGAGAGCACGTATTCAGCATGAAGAACTTAAGCGAGCTGCGCGAAAGCGCACGGCTCGTATAGTGAATGGGGAAAGCTTGGTCTGCAATGTTTGCAGTCGTGTATGCTTGTCAAGAGCAGGGCTCATTAGCCACCAACGGAGCCGCAAATGCAAAATATAAGTTAGTCCTAGAGCTCACAATGTTCTTGAAGGTCGCGATGGTCTTCTTCGGTCACGAGTGGACGGCCATCATATATATATATATATATATATATATATATATATATATATATATATAAAAGGAGGCCACTAGGTGGACTGCCAATGTGCTAGAAGAAGATCACATGTCATGTGTCTACTAAGACCGGATAATTCTCAAAGGGAATTCACCGAAGTGACAAAAACGTTAAACGGGCAAGACTAGTGAAAATTACATAAAAAGCGGGAACTTTTTTCTGCGTGTATATATATATATATATATATATATATATATATATATATATATACACGTGTGAATGTGTGTGTATATATGCACATATATACACACACGCACGCACACACAAACACACACTTACATACACACATTACATACGTACATATACATGCGTGTGCGTATGTGAGGTATGTGTGTCTATGTATGTATGTATGTATGTATGTATGTATGTATGTATGTATGTGTGTATGTATGTATGTATGTATGCACGTATGTATGTATTCTTTACTTCGAAGCTGGGGGGACATCTGTCGATAATACATGAATATGAAAACAGCTGCCATTGATGCATACATACTCAACATATAAATAACTGATAGAAATCAGTTGCTGTAAGTTATGGAGGGGGGTGCACATTGTGTAGCGTAGTAGACACAAGTATACTCATTAATGCATCTATCTGTCTTCGGGTTGATAGCCATCACTTAATTAATCTAAAGTTGTCTGTAATTAGTGTAATTTCGGAGCGAGGACGATGTGGAAAGATAACAGCTGTTTGGTCTGTCCAGTATCTTCAGTTACTGTAAATGATCTGAATTAGCTAATTTAATGAAGAAGTTTAATAAGCCAAGTATCACTCAGTAATACGACATGACGATATGATAAAAGTCTAATATTTAAGATAACATCTGTGTAGGTAAATATGACTCTAGAATTAAATTGGTAGTCTTATATCTTAACTTACGTGCGCACGAAGCTGTACGACTGTATAGATGTTAATCTGAAAAGTTGAACGCTAACTCATGCAGGATGAATGTGTGTATGTGCGTGTGTGTGTGTGTGTGTGTGTGTGTGTGTGTGTGGAGAGAGGGAGTGATTGACAGTTAGAAACATATAGATAGATAGATAGATAGATAGATAGATAGATAGATAGATAGATAGATAGATAGATAGGCCTAAATATGAAATAGAAGCAGCGCTAGGCAAATGAAAATATAAGCGAAAATGAAAACAAAAATAGGAAATACAAAGAAAGTCAAAAGGACGTACACAGTGAATGTGTTAGGTTGACGCTCAGAGAAAGTTTAAGATGGAAAAAAGAGTGGGGTGACGTTTCGGACATGGCTCTTCGTCAGAAAGAGGAAAGAGAGAAAAGTCTGAAACGAAGGAAAAGAATAGTCCGAGAAAAGCACTGTACTCTTATACATATATGTGCATATTATGTACATATACGCACATATATGTGTGTGTGTGTGTATGTATACACCCACACAGATTTATACACACACACAGATCTATACACACCACTGACCAATATACTGTAAAACCCGACGTAAGCTCCTGCAAGGCCGGGTAACAGAATATCAAGTGTCACTTAAAGCGAATTCTTTTCATACTGATACTCCTGCAAAAGGCATGAATATTTCATAGTTTCATGTAATTCCGTTATAACTCTTGTAACACATAAGTTTGTTGGTCGAGTATGATTTTTAGCTCCTCCACAAACCTTAATAAGCTACTTGATTTCTTCTGTTGGTAAAATAATGCATATTATTCAGGTATGAAAGTTATAGCTTGAAATAGATACTTTCTAAAATTCTTACACGTTATCTCAATCTGATAAAGGAAATGAAAAAACCACACATATTATTTATCACCTAATTTAAGGTGGCGAGCATGGCAGAAGCGTTAGCACACCGGGCAAAATGCTTAGCTGCATTTCGTCCGTTTTTCATGCTCTGAGCTCAAATTCCGCCGAAGTCGACTTTACCTTTCATCCTTTCGGGTCAATAAAATAAGTACCAATCAAAGTAATGGTGTAAATATAATCGACTTGACCCCATCCCAAAATTACTGGCATAATGCCAATAATTTGAAACCATTATTTATCGCCTAAAAGAATATGTTTTCTTTAAGAAGAAAAAGCAAAAAGTAATAAATGTTTTCGTTACATTTTTACAAGACGACAAAGTCTCTTTCACTATCACTTATGAAATTTTATGAAACCAGTTCAATAAATCAGAATCTGCTGCTATAGAATCTAATATTTCTACAGTTGTAGATGTGATCCTGATTATTGTAAGTACTGATGACATGTAATTGATATTTATTATTGTTTATGAATTAGTAAATAAATTACCGTAATTGAAATACATCTTCTGTTAGGTTGTTATTCATAGTTCTAGAGGAAAGAGAATCAAGGAAAAATCATCTAAGAGAACGTACAATCCACAGAAAGTCGGACAAAATGCTTGGGATATTTGTAGGCAACCCTTTACATTGTGAGTTCAATTCTCGCTCAGGTGCATAAGCAATGTATTTTTTCTTGCAGCAGGCCTTATGAGATGTTGCTAATCATAAATCAAGCCACACTACTAAAATAATTATTTAATAAACCTTGTACCACCATATAAGCACACTACTGATAATTCGGAGAATCGTCCGGTTACACACAACTTTGATGGAGAGAAAGCGGGAGTAAATAAAAGGGAGAGAAAGAAATGAAATTATTCAAATTCACAGAGTCAGACCTAAAGATCATGTCACAAAATGTTAGTAAAAAGTTTTAATGTTCAGTGACATTTCGTGTGTCATTCAAAAAGTCATAAAGTGCTACATGTGACCCGAATGCTGCAGATTGCCCATACCTTTCATAAACTAAACAAGTGGAGGGTTAAATACCAGTAACTACTTTTTAGTGTGAATATTATAAAACAAACAGAAAAAAGTTTGTCATTCACGTAATTTGTCTTTCATCTATTTGAGGTTACACACAGAGGTTTTAAAAACTAAGAAGCCTAATTTGTTTCAGATTAACTGCTAAATTAAAAAGCACTGTACTGTTATTACTTGCACTATATGCCAACATCCATCCATCAAATATTGAAAAAAAACCAAAGATTCATTTACATACTACTATTTCATTTAACTACAATTAGCAGCTAAATTAGACATAAAATATATGGTTTTCATTACTTTAACTATGCACACTATTTAACTGTATGCGCCAACTTGAGTGAGCGTACAAATATGCGTACACGTGAAAATGAGTGTGAAGTGGTGGTGAGTGCATTGTACTTTAAAATGTATGTATATATTTGTATAGGTGAGCACAAACACGTTTTGTATAATGCATGTGTGTATACATAAATGTACACACGTACGGGCAAATATACACATGCAAAGACACAGGCATAGATATATATCACAGCCATTTCTCTTTTTTCTTTACACACACATACGCTGATATACATACATACATACATACATACATACACACATACATACATACATACATACATACATATGTATATATGTGTGTGTGTGTGTGTGTGTGTGTGTGTGTGTGTGTGTGTGTGTGTGTGTGTGTGTGTGTGTTTGTGTATATATATGGCAAATGAAAGACGGAAGGTGGAAAATACGAGAATTTATTATTAATCACGACAATTGTTTCGACACATTTAGCATCGATTCCCCTTGGATGGGACACTCAACAAAAGGTTTTTTCTCTAGTCTTTGCTGTTTTACGTTGTTATCTTCTACCATACTCAATCGGTAGGATAACAGCATATAGCTTCATGTGAACAATAGCGATGTTTCCGCTTGACAGAGACACCGCGATACCTCTTCAGTACCATTTGAGATCAGTACTGACAATATAGTATCTAACAAATTCTTTACAAATAACATTGTCAAAAATGTAGCGCAGAACAAGTGATGGCTGTTCAGTTTTTGAGATGTCCTTTGTTTCATCTGTGATTAGCGCGAAATTTTCATAACTAAGACATGCCTTCAGCCATTTCTTATTTTTACTGCCAAACTTGTTCTGTATGTACTCCTGTACATACATACATACATACATACATATATCAATTTGTCTCAACCATTAAAAGAATGTTTGAGTGTGTGCGTGTGTACGTATGCATACGTTTTGTGTCCGAATGCGTTCATGTGGGTGTGGAGTGCATGTGTACATGTGTATATAATGTATATAATCATTGGTGGATGATTCTTGCATCTTTTGATTGACATTAAGAAGAATGTAGTTAAAATTGAATCACAAATTTTGAGTATATTTAGCTACATCTACTGTAATTGCTCTTCAGTCGAAGGAATGTTGTCAGGATCTACAACCAATGACTCTGCAATATTTTCTGTCAAATATACATTTTCAGTATCTCTAGTGCCACTTCTGAGAATTTGCAATTTGTTATGTCAGAGTTAAGAAGTTTCTCTTATGCCACTCCATAGAATTAGTAATTTAAGATATCAGATTCATCCGTTACCTTTCATGCCAGTCCTGAAAATTTGGAGTTCAAAGTTCATAATCTGACCAAGATATTCTCATCGAATGTGACCAAGTGAAGTTTAGTTTTCAGCAGTCTCTCTTGCAGTCCACACGCTTCATCCATTGGTGTTTGCAGTGCTTGTATCCCACTGGTGAAAATTTCATTCTGTTGGTCAAAAAAGTAATTAACAGTAGATATGACGTCATCATCACTGCGATACTGCTTCCCACCCAAGTAATTTTCATGTTGGGGAACAGATGATAGTCTGATAGAGCCAAATCAAGGAAATAGGGAGGATGATCAGCCAGTTCAAAGCCACAGTCACACACATTGAAACCAGGCATCTGCGAGCTGGAGTTTTGTTCTGATGAAACGAGACCTCTTTCGTCAATTTTCTTGGGCCTTTGGCCTTGATATCCTTTCGTAACTGCCTCAACAAGTTGGCATAGGACTCCATCGATGGCGTAGCCCTCCTGATGATAGTCAATAAACACAATGCCTTTTGCTTCCCAAAAAACTGAGACTTCAAATGAAAGAAGTCCTTGACATTCTTTGGAGCAGGTGAGGAGGGGTATTTCCACTGCATGGATTGTGCTTTTTGTCTCTGGCTCAAAGTGATGAACCCAACGCCCAAGAAAACCTGCTGGATTTGCTTAAAAAAATGTCAGATTTTCCCGTGATGTGATCCGCCTAGTGCGCTTTTTATCAGGTGTCAGAAGACGTGGCACCCACTGAACAGAACGTCATGCCAAGTTCATTGTGCAGAATATTCTCAATTTCTCATGGAATATGCTAATAGAATAAGCCGTTTGATTTATAATCAATCGCCTGTCATCCATCACTATGTGGTGAAGACGATCAATGTTTTCCTCGGTGGTGACAGTTGAAGGACATCCTGACTTTGGGTTACCTTCAAGACTTTCCTTTCTTCTCCTAAATTCAGTTGCACACTTTTGCGCTGTTGATAAAGCTAGAGCATCATTTCCTAATGTAGCAACCATGTCAGCATGAATGTTCTTGGAGGCTAAACCCTTTTGTGACAGGTACTTCATAACATCACGATGTCAAATGTTGTCCATTTTCAAGAGAAGTCGTTTCTAGCTACTTTTGAAGTTTTCTTTGAATTGCCAGATGTCAGTTTACCTAGAAAGAAACAATGCAGTTATTAATAAGAAGAGTTGAACTTAATGCATGCAAGATTTCACAGCGCTAGTAGCTTACCTTCATAGTCAGCCTATAAACTTTTCAGCCCACCCTCATAGATTTTCTATTCTATTATTATATTAGCCTGCTGGTGATGATACGTATTCGAGAGTTAAACGTTAAACAATTATAACTATGGGATACAAGTGAAGACATAAGCAAAATCTTAAGCATTTTGAAACGGGTTCGAGTGTTGCACCTTGAACAGCGAAGTCGAAGTCAATATCGAAATATTTAACATAACGAAACTAGAAGATCTATAAATATACGTTTAAATTAGAAATCAGACACATTTATAAAAGTAAGCATTTCCACAGGTCTTCTTTAGTAATAGATTATTCTGCTTAGAATTTAACCACATACATAAAAAAAAGTCTAAATATATGTTGTTTCCGTTGATTATAGCATTGAGTTGAACTAAGGAAATTATTTTATTTTAATGTGGTGAAAGTTAAGAGTTAAAATACAACACAGCCTTCGCTCGACAAAAGCAGTTATGATAAAATGATACAGGATATACTATTTTCCTTTTTTAGTACTTTAAGTCAAAGTGACAAATAAGAGACCCCACCCAAAAAGAAAATATTACTTAAATATTTTACCGCTCTTTATTAATGGGAAACCAAAATAGAGCTTGAGTTGCACCCAGATAACTCTTCTTTCTTCGCTATAGCCTTGGGCAAGTTTAAGAAGTTTAAAACCATTATAAGTTTATATAACATGGCAATTTTCCTGCTCCATTTTTAATCCTCGCAGGCCCACTGCCACCAAGAAGGTCTCCTCTCCACCATGAAAAATACTGTGAAAAGCTGTAAGACAAAAAGTGAAAGTAGAACCCTTTGCAGTATTCATTTCTGTTCTACATTCCAGGATCAAATGCTGTCGGAGTTGGTTTCATATTTGTGCCATTGATGTCACTTCGTAATTTCATCTCCACTGACGTCGATAAATTGCTTATCAGCTATGTAACAGCGTAGATTCAGTTCTCTATACACCCACAACAACTGTGCCTGTGCAGCTTAGATCAAGATGCTACCTCCCAGCAAAGTCCGCTGAAAACCAGTTTTCTAACTCAGTAAAAGTTTTTTTGAAAAAGCAGGAGCATCTCACTTCTCATTGTGTTCCTCTTTACATTTAATCAAGAGAAATTGTTATGTATTTTTAGGATCAAAAAGCAACTGGCTCTGTTAAAACATTACGAAAATCAAGTTTCAACTTGATAAATTGAAACGTAAATCTATGGTATGTTTGACAACAGGTGTGTGTTTAACCAACCAGATGGAAAACCGTCAGTAAATTGATTATAGTTGCCAGTCTACAATATTTGTTAGTTAATCTAAAAACAAAAAAGTTATGAACTTTTGTTGAACTTTTGATAATAAAAAAAATGCCCTTTTTTTAAAATAGCTTTATGTTTCCACTATTATACGTTCAATTGCGTTTGATCTATTCAATACTTACGCTGAATTTGTGAAGAAAATTTCATAGATTATGTGAAGGAGTAGGTTAATGATGATGATGATGATGATGATGATGATGATGATGATGATGATGATGATGATGATCAGGAGGAGGAGGAGGAGGAGGAGGCTATTCATATTTCCATCGTGACGAATTTAAATACAAAATGGTGAAACAGCACTATTATAAAACAAATCTTGTCTCCTGATTTGTTTCATGCTCATCGAGGCTGCACTACTGTAATCGATCCAGTACTTAACTTATTTTATCAAATACCGTAAAGATAAAAGACCAACACTAGCTTGGAATTGTGTATGGATACTCATCAATAACTCTCCAGCAGGCCTTAATCTGTATTATTTATGAAGTTTTAAATCTTAATTGTGATTTCTTTTCCTATACCAAGTTCATTATTTTCCCAACCTTGTATAAAAATTTCCCCAAGACGAAGATCATTCTCTTCATTTTTACTGTTTGTATAAGTAAATGTATTTAGTAATCCCTCGACTGTCGCGTGTGTTACGTTCCAAAACAACACGCGATAAGTGAAAATTCGCGAAGTAGAAACAGTACTATACTGTATATATATATATATATATATATATATATATATATATATATATATATATATATATATATATATATATATATATATATATTTAAGCTTTTATAAACACTCTCCACACTCTTAGGAGTACCCGTGTTTGAGTAAGATCAGAAGATTTTAGATTATCTGCAGGAAGTAAGAAAAAGATTGCCTGCACTAAAAGGCACCAACAGAAGGAAGCTGCTAGAAATGACTAGGAGAGTAGATTATGTTATCAGTAGGATAGGTACTAAAAATATAGGAGACACTAACTTATTGATCTATGCAAGAGAGGCAGTAGTCACCAGAAGATTAAATATCTCGCAAGGAAAGATTTCAAAAAAGAGCAAATGTGGAAAAGGAGATTACAAAATAAAGTAAAGTCTTTAAGACAAGATCTAAGTAGAATAGAAGCCTGGAAACTGAACAAGTTAGGAAACATAAGATGCCAATCTTCCCTCGAGAAAAGATACTTAGTCAAAGAGAAAGGATTTAGGACAGTAATAGAAGAGTTGAAACAGCGTATCATAGCAGTAGGAGGCAAGCAACAGAATAGATTATTTAAGGCAGATCAGAGGAGATTTTATAAATGAATAAATAGTGGAGAACGAAGTACTGAAGATGAGAAACCTAATGCAGAAGAAGTTAGAAAGTTCTGGATAATATTTGGGATAAGCCCGTCAATCATAATAGAGATGCAGTATGGTTAAAGAAGAAGTAGTGAGTGAGAAGCAGCCATATCTAAGATTAACTAGTGCCTTAATGAGTAAAGTATTAGGAAAAATGCCGAAATGGAAGGACCCAGGATCATATTTGGTTCAAGGGTACTGGTTAAAGAAATTTAATAGTTTACTTGGGAGGCTGAGGGAACAACTTCAGGATTGCCTTAATGGAGGAATGCCAGACTGGATAACTAGAGGAAGAACAATACTCATCATGAAAGATAAGAGCAAGGGTAATACAGCTAGCAATTATAAACCATTCACTTGCTTACCATTAGTGTGGAAGTTGTTAACAGGAATGCTTTCAGAAAGCATTTACGAGCACCTTGACAACCAGAATTTACTATCAGAAGAACAGAAAGGTTGCCGAAAGAAAGCTTGAGGGACGCATGATCTATTATACATAGACAAAGCAGTTCTAAAGGAAATAAAAGCTAGAAAGAAAAATTTGACAATAGCATGGATAGCTTATAGGAAAGCCTATGACATGATCCCACACTCATGGATAAGTGAATGCTTGAGTATATTTAGTATAGCAGACAACATAAGAGAATTAATTAGCTGTGTCATGAAGAAATGGAAAGTAGATCTCTACTCAGGTGACACACTCTTAGGGAAAGTTGATATCAAAAGAAGAATTTTCCAGGGGGACTCATTGTCCCCCTTAATATTTGTCTTGTGTTTAATCCCCCTCAGTTTAGTATCAAAGAAAGCAAAGGAGGGTATCAGTTCAGAAATAGTAAGAGAAAAATTAACCATTTGCTCTACATAGATGATCTGAAGCTTCTTAGTAAGAATGAAAAAGAGATTCCTTAATACAGACTGTAAGACTCTTCAGCAAAGATATAGGGATGGGATTTGGCATAGTTAAGTGTGCAATATTAGTCACGAGAAAGGGACAGGTAGTCAACAGCGAAAGCATCCAGTTACCAGATGGCCAGACATTAAAATCATTGAAAGGAGGAGAGAGTTATAAATATCTAGGAGTATCAGAATCTGAAATGGCACTAACTACAGAAATGAAAACGAAAATTGAAAAGAAGTACATCAGAAGGGTAAGGAAGCTAATGAAGTCAAAGCTAAATGGTCCGAATCTAGTGAAGGCTGTAAATGCTTGGTCAGTATCATTACTGAGATACTCAGCAGCTGTTGTAGATTGGACGAAAACTGAATTAGCAAAACCAGACTAAAGAACTAGGAAGGAATTTAATATGAATGGAGGACTCCACCCAAAGGCAGGAGTAGTGGGATTATACCTACCTAGAAAGGAAGGTGGAAAAGGGTTAATACCAGTAGAAGACTGCGTGGAGTTAGCTAGAGTAGATGTAAATCCTATGTAGGTAATAGTGAAGAAAGTTTATTAAAAGCTGCTAGAGTCACAGCAAGACATAGGAAAACCAAAAACCCAAACGAACATAAAAACCAGAAAAAATAACAGAAATTATCCGACTGGCAGGAGGCGTTGCATGGTAGATTCCCAAAGACAGTTGCAGCATATAGTGGTAGTGAGACATGGTTATGGTTGCAGAAGGGAACGCTGAAGAGAGTGACCGAAAGTTTATTAGCTGCACAAGATAAAGCATTAAGGACTAATTGGATAAATGCCAAGATAGACAAAAACCAAGAAGATTCCCAATGTAGATTATACAAATCAAAAGAGGAAAGCGTTACTCATTTAGTAAGTGAATGTAGCATGATGGCACAGAAAGAATACAAGAAAAAACATGACAATCTAGGGAGAGTAATCCACTGGGGGCTATGTGGAAAGCTATAATTTGAACATACTGATTAATGGTATGAACATGAGCCTAGTACATTAATAGAAAGTAAGAAATACAAGATGTTGAGGGACTTTAACATTTAGACTGAGAGAGTAATAGAAGCTAGAAGGCCTGATTTGCTAGTAGTAGATAAAAAGAATAGAAAGTGCCAGATAATTAACTTTACAATCTCAAATGATGAAAACATTAATATGAAAAGTATAGAAGAAATAGCAAAGTACCAGGTCCTAGCTATTGAATTACAGAGACTATAGAAAGTGCAGGTAAAATGTATCCCAGTCGTTATAGGGGCATTGGGAACTATCCCTAAAGATCTGAACGAATGGACAGAGGATACAGGCATAAAACCTAGTGTAGTACAGCTCCAGAAAACTGTTATTAGGAATAGCTAGGATACTTAGGAGGGTTCTTGGCATCTAAGGTTACTTGTTGTAGCCCGATGTTAGGATTTTTTTTTCTTTTCCAACAGTCTAATCTGTTGAGTGTATATGAAAATAATAATAATAATAATAATAATAATAATAATAATAATAATAATAATAATAATAATAATAATAATAATAATAATAATAATAATAATAATAATATTAATAATAATAATAATAATAATAGCCATGTGTTGAGAGGAATTCTTTGGGGTTTGGATAATTCACCTTTGGAAACATGGGTGTTTTGTTCAACATCCTTAAACAACTCTTATTCAGGGACCATTTGAGCAGGATGAGCTATTCGACCGGAAGAAAATTCTCACTTGGCCCCCACCTGCAAGGTCATGCACTGTTTATCTTGAAATGAGATCACCATGTCAGGCACATATGGTTGTGATGCATGTGCCTGGTGTACCCTTATCAGACAGGTAGTCATGATGGGTATATTGGGTTTTATATATTTTACCCCAGTGTCATTTCGATGGCATGCACTGCATTCTCACTCAATAATAATAATAATAATAATAATAATAATAATAATAATAATAATAATAATAATAATAATAATAATAATGTGGACGAGGAGGAAGAGAGAGAGGGAGGAGGAGGAGGAGGAGGAGGAGGAGGAGGAGGAGGAGGAGGAGGAGGAGGAGGAGGAGGAGGACGACGACGACGACGACGACGACGACAATGCCGACGGCGGCGGTGATGACGACAATAACAAAGTTTTATTTGAAGACAAAAAAAAAACAATTCAAGAAATATTTAGACCGTGGAAAGTAGGTATTTTTAATTTAATAATTATCTGTTTTATCGTTAAAATGCTTTAGATTATATGCTTTAGATTATACGCCTCTAGATTTAACCGTTTTAGATTATACGCCTCTAGATTTTAACTAAGTGTAAGTTAGTTGCGAAAAATAGGGCTTTATTTAATTAGACCAAATTATATATAACGTTAAATTTTAGCACAATTATAGACATCATGACATCTAATGAATGTTTGGCATGCCTTCCTCTTAACTTATCATTTACTATATATGATAATAAAATTAAAACCGTGGCAATGCGACCAGGTTAAATGTTTCAAGTGCTGACTCTCTATTTAGAAATAAAATCACTCGTGTGTAATAGTCACCTAGTTAGTATGTGCTCTCTTGATTTTTGAAGTAGGAACAAACTCGTAATCAGAAAATGAAATCATAGTCAACGAGATTACTATTCGTTTCACATTTTGGCACATGGCCAGTAATTTAGGGGTAGGGGCAAGTCGATTACATCGACCCCAGTGCTCAACTGGTTCTTATTTTATCGACCACGAAAGAATGAAAGATAAAATCAGCCTCGGCAGAATTTGAACTCAGAAGGTAGACGAAATGCTACTAAATAGTTTTTGCCCGACGAGCTAACAGTTCGACCAGCTCGCTGCCTTTAATTAATAGCAATAACCCATGCAAATGTCTTTATATATTTAAATTTACTCAAGAGAACTTACTTTAAAATTGTTTAAAACGTCTGTCTCATGCCCACCAGCTGATAGGACAGGAGCTTTTGCCGGTTTCGTAGCGTTTAAAACTCACCCTTATATGAGACACCAGTCTGTTGAAAGGTCACCCTACCACTCAGCACTCATTGGTACTCATTTTAAGGTAAGTTGATTGAAACAATATGGACTGGCGGGTTTTGATCAAGAACACAACGCGTTTTTGAACAAGAACACTCCTTCCAAGAATCGCACCCTGATCTTTACAATCATCGACCCAACACTCAAACTTATACGTCACGCACTTTCACTTAAAACTGCTTAGAGACAGAATAAAGGAATACTATATAGTTGCAATGAAACACTTTACGGTACGTACATAAGCACAATCATAACACTCACCCACACACACATACACACATACACACACAATGAGTTGTATGTATAAAATTATGTAGCACAAAAAAATAATAAGGGTGAATAAAATTCATTCCGAAGTTCATGAGGTTCAATAACGATTACTAAGAAGGAAATAAAACCTTGCCGGATTCTCGAAAAACAAATAAAATATTTTCGTGAAAATATAACAATAAAATCAGATATTTAAAAGTATTAAAATGCATCGATAAGCGTACAGGGCAAATTTATGAGTGTACTTGACATGTGTTTTGTGTATTTAGTAAACTTGTTAATGCACATTATATCTTTGAGGAATATTTGGCTGTTAATATTTAGTGGAACCAGGAAAATTTTTTCAAAAAGATTCTTTAAGTAAAGCTAGTGAGTTCAAAATGTTTAGCTAAATATTTTTAGTGGTGGGTGGTGGAATTTATAATAAGTAATGAAATTCCATGCATTTATTGGTCATACTAGCGACAATTAATATGTGGAGAGGAATACGGCCGATTGGTGTGAGATTCAAAAATGGCGATATAAACTTTTCTCATCGATTCAGATATAAACCTTTGGTCGTAAGATTTTATAATTACTCGGAGGTTTCTGGGACCATGGATGAGCAGTTATGGTAATTAGTTCAGTTTTTACATGCAATTTTGATAACCAGCTTCAAATGTTTCCTTTCAGGTTCGGAAAATTGTCGTATGAAAAGCAACAATTTAACACCAAAGTTGGGTTACGTGACCAGTGATATTTCAACTCTAAGAGAGCTGAACAAAGCTGGTTGGCTGCTGTAGATAACTACCTGCCCGATTATGTATATGTAAATTTGTGTGCAAGCGTGCGAGACAGAAACGATAGGAGACTGTAAAGAGTAATGTCTCATTCACATACGCATACTTAAATGCGCATGTACACATACATATATGCACATATGTGCTCAACCCTCCAACACACACAAGCTTGAAAGTACAAGCAGGAGAAAGTTACTCAGTACATGTAACAGAGTTTATTCGTTCATTCGTTCGAAGTTGATGCCTCTGTCTCGCTCACACACACACACACACACACACACACACACACACTCATACACACACACACACACGCATATCAAAAATCAAATAAAAATCTTTTAATGCGAGTGCCCCATTGGTTTTTACAGGTAATTCGTCAGCCATTTAATTTGTAACTCCCTTTAGATCACAGAAAGTGAATTATTATTATAGATAATTACCTGATGATATCTAAGATAGATATACTACTACACAGTATAAAGCAATTCAGTATATGACTCGTAATTACTTTATCTACTGCAGAAAGATAAAATGCTAAGTCGACCATAGGGTGATTTGAACTCCCATAGCATTATGCCCGTCGTTCAACCAATCCTTTAATAATCTTTTCTACTATTGGCACAAGGCCCGATCGAAAATCTGGTGGGGATGGGGGCGAGTCAATTGCATCGACCCTAGTGCTTGACTGATACTTAGGTTATTGACCTAAAAAAATATGAAAGGAAAAGTCGACTTCAGTGGCATTTGAACTCAGAACATAAAGAAAAACTATCCTTTAATAATAGGTTAAACTAGATAAAGGAAAATAGGTTATAACCCAACAAAACCACCGAGATAAATGAAGCTAGTTTTACTCACCAGTATTTATTATTCAAGGAGAAAAAAAAAATTGAGCAATATTCAAAATTTCTTTAACTTATAAAAATTGTCTCCTCTGTTTTCTCATTTTACCTTTCCAATTTCTTTCTCTTTTCTATTCCTTTTTCTCATCCGCCTCTCTCTCTCTCTCTCTCGCTCTCTCTCTCTCTCTCTTTCTCTCTCTCTCTCTTTCTCTTTCTCTCTCTCTTTCTCTCTCTCCCCACCCCTTCAAAACGTCTTCTCCAAACCACCAAACATGCCCTAACAAAGATGGCAAACGTTACAGATAATTACTACTGTTCTACACATACTGAAGATTAAGCAGCTGGTCACAAGCAAGAACCCTTCAATATAAGTCATTCGTGAGTTTTAATTCTCGAGGCAAAAAACATGGTTCCTTTTCAAACAGGATCTGTATTACAATACAATGAGTAAACAAAACTTGTTAGTGTTTCGAGCCCACGCGTGATCTCTGCTGTCTTTATTATATCATTTGTTTCATAACATTCAAAATTCTAGACACTCTTCTGTGCTTTGTAATTGATTGCTACACGAAAGAAAAGAATAGGTTACGTTATGACCGAAATAATACTTGCATTAGAATAATTTCAATGAATGTGCCTGTTGACCAATAAGATTTCAGTTTCATTCAAGTATTTGTTTCCTGGTGTAAGATTCATAAGCCAGTAATTATGATTTTCCCACCTCGTGCAACCCACGCATCCTTTTCAAAATTACTTCACTCTCTCTTTAAAAGTTACTACATTATCTCACATATCGTTTTAAGTAACTCACGCTGTTTCTCTCATCTGTAGCTATCCACAGTGTCTTCCCTTAATTTGTATCCTAATGATCCCTTCCTATTTAAGTCCTTTTGAATAACTGTCTTACATTCACAGTATTCCTGTTCCGAAATGACAAACTGCTTTATTCTTTCAGTCTACTAACCTTACCTTACTGCATCTCGTAAATTCCTACAATGTCACATCTTACCTCCTAAAGGGCCTTAGGTGTCTCATATTATACAACTTTTACCTCATTTACCCAAACATTTGAGCTCACTTACAACCATCTTTTAAATACATCTACACACTCTCATTCTACGTTCTGAATGCCTCTAAATTCACTCTCACTTAAAATAATAATAATAATAATAATAATAATAATAATAATAGAAATACTAACAAAATTCAGACTTTCAAACCAGCAACCCAACCAAGCTTCCTAGATTGTGGAAGCAAGCCACAATTCTCAGCGAAGGAACCTCTTTGATAGCTTTGCGAACTTTTTATATCGGAGTCATACTGATTTTTACCAGTATGAGGGCTTTGATAACAGAAGCTTTATATAAGTCATTTGACAAATAAGTATTAACTCCAAACACAATTTCTTTCCACACTTTAAAAAGTCACTTTAATTTTGTCTGAAACTTTTGCTTTTAGAGAGATAAAATGTCAATTCTGCTAGCACGTTAAATATCGAGAAATGGTTTCGGCCGCATTTTGAATATGGGTTATAGAAAGCTCGCCTTTATTTCGAGAACGCTTGCTGCTTTTCTGAAATTACAAGAAATTTAAGTGAAATATAATATTTGTCACAAATATGAGATGTTTAAGGTTATTATTCCTTATTCCTTACAGCAAATAGTTTGTTCCGTCTTAAGAACTTCCTGTATTTATTAGTCTCTTTGAAATCTACTGTTTCGCTTTTACAAACACTATATTGATATTTGATGAGTGGACGTTAGAATTGGTAGAGCGTCGGATAAGATGTATTGTGGTAAGTGGTTGTGTCCCCTTACGTTCCGAATTTAAATCCTATATTGATTGGCATTGGTTTTTCATCCTTTCTATATCAATACAAAACTAATTGAGGGGATGAATTAATGAGAAAGCTTTTATGCAGCCGTTACACTTGCTAGAAACAACAGCCAAACTATACTCATTCTGCATACTGCCGTCTCTAAAATACAAAGATACAATAAATCTTGGATATCGATAAAAACAAGATCATTGTCTGTTCGATCAGAATTTACTTGGAGCTAAACAACAACTGCAACAAAACGTAAGTACTAGAATCAATGGAATCAACCATATGTGCCCTAGAACAGTGATGACGTACTTTTCGACATGTCGATATTTTATATATTTTAAAGGCGGAGAGCTGGCAGAAACGTTAGCACGCCGGGCGAAATGCTTAGCGGCATTTCGTCTGTCTTTACGTTCTGAGTTCAAATTCCGCCGAGGTCGACTTTGCCTTTCATCCCTTCGGGGTCGATAAATTAAGTACCAGTTGCGTACTGGGGTGAATCTAATCGACTAGCTCCCTCTCCCCAAAATTTTGGGCCTTGTGCCTAGAGTAGAAAAGGATATTTTATATATTTTAATAATCCCATTATTAGAGTGTCACTTGCATGAACATGTGTATTTTACTTTTTGACAAATGCCTGTAGATAAGCCGCCAGTTTTTCGAATTTATTTACAAAACTAAGAGTTTAATAACATGCAACTTAAGATCTTATAATAAACTTATGAAACTAGGATAACAAAGCAAAATTTTACAACTTTCCTTAAACTTAATGATATATCTAGTTAAAACAGCTCAATGCTTTATGCGAGAGGTATAGTTTGTACATACATAGGCAGCATCTGTTTCTCTTGTACATTTTTTAGTGTTGAGAACAATGTGTCATGTAAAGAGGTTGGTGAGAAAATGGTTAGAAGCGCCTTTGCAAGAATTTTAAGAGCACCAAACTTTAAGAAAGTAATGTCAAACTATCAGAAACTTCACAGTGTGAATATTTATTCACAATTTGTATATGTTCATGTTCAGTTTCTTCTAAATCAGCACTAATTGTAATATAGTTTTACTTTTAAATAAGACTGGAAGTCGATCAGCTGAGCTGTTAGATCTCTCAAATGCAATCACTCAAACGCATCTAATTTCAAATCTGTGAAATCTGCTTCATCGCGATATTTTATAAATGACATTGTTTTCTTTAACCCTCTGAACTGCACAAAACTAGAAAGAAACTTCAAGATTTTTAGGGCTGGTTTTTTCAAAAAACTTTCTTCTACTTGAGAAATTTACACATTTTGCACCCTGTAATCTCTATAAAAATTAAAAAAAGATACAATGAATAATGTAATTTTGGATATCGAAAAAGACAAGATCATTGTCTGTACGATCAGAATTTACATGGAGCTAAACAATAACAACAACAACAACATCAGCAACATCAACAACAACAACAACAACAACAACAACAACAACAACAACAACAACAACAATAATAATAATAATAATAATAATAATAATAATAATAATAATAATAATAATACCTATTGTCATAGGTGCCCTGGGAATGACAGCGAAACGGGCTGATTACTACCTAGCTCAGATAACAGGAAACCCCCAAATGGCTGAAGTTCAAAAGATAGTGTTCATGGGAACTGCCCATATCCTACGTAAAATACTGTCTATGTGATCTCAAATTTTAAAACAAACACATAATTTTCTTATGGTTTCTTAAACATTCTCTAGAACAACACTATGTACAAATCCAAATATATGGTACCCTAGGCATAACACCTACATGAACTTCTAACTTGTTGTCTCTTGAGGTCTCTGGGTGAGACTTGGATCCAACTTGCACAAATGCAAAGCAAAAGTCAAACATAAAAAAAAAAATAATAATAATAATAATAGCAACAACAACACAAAAGTCAATGCAATCGACTATATGTGTCCTAGAATAGTGACAACGTACTTTTTGACATGTCGATATATTTATGTCTTCTAACAATTCTATAGAAATATTCCGAGTTTACTCTCAAAATTCTTGATCAAGCCAAAAACTGCATCCAAAAGTAGTTTGATTTCATTTAAGCATTCGACAAGCTGTTCAAATACTTGACTTCACCACGTTTCAATCCTCATACAGACCGTTGCAAATAGATTCAACTTTATTTAGAGGGTGACCAATGGTTTCTGTAAATTGTTTTACAAAACTAGTATGTCGGCTTACCATATTAGCCTTCTGTCTACCAATGGGTCCAATGGACCCATTTCAGTTTTTTCAATTGCTTTTTCCTACTGTTTATATTATATGCTTCTGCTGATTTCTCATGACTCCTATTTTTTCTTCACTCTCTTTTATTTGTCAAACGGGAAATTTTCCGTGTGTTTATAAAAGCTAGAAAATTTCACTTTATACATTAATAACCGTATGGGTCCATTGGACCCTCGAATTAAATTCAGACAGTACTCTTGACATTCTAAACAGAATAAAAGCAGTATCAAATAATATTTTTCTAGATATTTATCAGATATAAAATAGATAAAATTGTATTCAATTTATTTGCTGAATTTTAGATAAAATAGGAAAATTTATGAAAATATTCCTGTAAATTTGTGTGGTATTGCATCACCTTCATTCTGCTAGGTTATAGGGTGATGCAATATTTCTATGTGAAGACGCAATTCTTACAATATATTGCATCATCTATCAGGAGATTATAAATATGTGAGAGAGCAATATCTGCTTTTAGTCTGCTATCAAGTTTCATATAGTTCAGTTGTGCTTTCTAGTATGCCAAGACGTGAAAACTTGAGTGGAGACCAAATATCGAAAAGGTTATTGGAATTAGATGAAGAATGGGAAGAAGATAGTAGTGATTCCTTCTATTGCTCTGAAGATGATAGTGAAAATAATTATGTGCTGGACAGTATATGTTCTGTGTCATCAGATGATGAAGATACTCAAAAACAATTATCTGCAAGCCACCCAATGTTTCTAGAGATAAACAAGAAGTTTGGCGTTCTAATCCTCTTACTCAAGCAGCAGTAAGAACTTCATCTTGTAATATTGTGCGCCAAGAATGTGGACCATCCCATTTTGCTAAAAGATCTTGCGATTGCATTGAAACATGTTTTACTGTCTTTATGCGCCAGAATCTTCTTGAAGTAATTTGTAAAATGTTGGAGGTCAAGTTGTTTACAAAAATAAATGGAAGGAAATTGATCACTCTGAACTAAAGAAATTTATTGGATTGATTATTCTTACAGTTGTTTATAAACCTAAACAGGAAAACGTCACACAGTTATGGAGTCGAGAAGATGGCCACCTAATATTCAACAAAATTATGAGCCGGGGAAGATTTCAACAGATTTTACAAGTATTGCGTTTTGATTATGCTAGTGCAAGAAGAAAAAAGAGAAGTGATGATTAATTAGAGCCCATAAGAGAAATATTTTAATATGGAATCAGAATTTGCAAGATGGATATGTTCCAAGTTCATGCAAGACAGTTGATGAACAATTAGTTTCATTCAAAGGGCGCTGCCTATTCCAGGTATATATTCCTTCAAAACCAGGGAAATATGGAATTAAAATTTTGGCAATATGTGACAGTGAAACATCTTATGCTTGGAAAATGCAAATCTACACTGGAAAAGGCTCAGTAAAAGGGAGAGAGACAAATCAAGAAAACCTAGTAAAAGAACTTGAAAATACTAGTCGCAATATAACTTGTGATAATTTTTTTAGGATTGGCACGAAAGCTGCTTAGCAAGGAAACTACTTTAGTGGGAACAATTAGAAAGAACAGAGTTGATCTTCCAAGTGTTTTTACAAATGGAAAAGAACGAGAAATCAACAGCACAATATTTGGATTTCAAAAGGATTTTATTATCCTATCTTATTGTCCCAAGAAAAATTATGTAGTCACACTTATGAGTACAATGCACTCTCAGCCTTCAATTGATTCAAAATGTGCTGAAAAGAAACCTGAAGTCATTACATGTTACAACAAAACAAAAGGAGGAGTAGATACCCTAGATAAGATGGTAAGGACATACACTTGCAAAACACTGATGGCCTATGGTTATATTTTACATGATTGATATAAGTGCAATGAATGCTTTCATTGTTGCTAAACAGTTTCACTTGCAAAGTTTCAAAGATAAAAGAAGACAGTGCCTAATTCAGTCAGGAAAGGAACTTGCTTGGAGTTAATGCTAAACAAAAACATGACAAACAACCTTCTAGTTCCACTAACATTTCTCAACCAAGCCAGAGAAGAAGACGATCTTCAACGTCATTTGAGATTCTTCAGCCAAAGAAGAAAGGAAGATGTTCTTTGTGTTGCCCCAAAAAAGACTGGAAAACTCGTACTACATGTAAGAATTGTAATATCCAAGTTTGCCAAGAACATTCCAATTCTGCGTTCACTGCCATGAAGAGATGTAATTCTGTATTCTTGTAATTTTTTAAATTTATAATATATTCTGTAAGCTGTATTTTTTTTTAATTAAAATTTGTGAGAAACAGTCATTCTTCATTCGCCTGATAGCATATATAATGTAGTTAAGAAATAGTAATGGTTTGAATAAAATTTAATAGAAAGAAAAATATTGGGTCCATTGGACCCAGTTGGTGATTAGTGACATACAAATTCTCTGGTAGATCAAAGGTTAAGGGCCCTATCAGTCGTAATCGAAACTATTTTTAACAAATATATTTGTATTCTACGAAATAGAGGCAAATTCTCTAAATTTATCAGCTCTCAATGAACAAAATTTCCACGAAAATATTATGGCAGACCTATGATATGCATGTTAACCGTGACAGTCTGCAGAGAATCGGGTGGCACTCAATGAAGTTTTTAAAAGAAACGCCTTGCAATATCATATTATAAAAAGGTCACTAAATTTGACAAAGAATTTTAAAAAGTTTAACATATTAACGTTATAAAGTTGATGGTGTAATCAGTCTCCTCATCAAAACTATTAGAAAAGTCAAAAGTATTTACTTAAGTGTTCATGAATTTGATTGTCTATATTAGTACTGAATTTTATAACTCTGCTTTTGCTAATTCATTCACGCGCGTTATAATAATTATTTCTACTCTAGACACAAGGCCTTGAAAATTTGGGGGTAAGGAGGTTAGTCAATTACATCGATCCCAGTGCTCAACTGGCACTCATTTCATCAACTCCGAAGGGATGAAAGGCAAAGTCGACCTCGGAAAAGTTTGAACTCAGAATGTAGCGGCAGACGAAATACCGCTAAGCATTTCGCCCGGCGTGCAAACGATTCTGCCTGTTCTCCGCCTTACACGCTTTATAATAATAACTTATTAACACACTTTATTAAAAGTGTCCTTAATATGAAAGTCATCAAATGAAAATTGCGTTTATTTTGTTGATGGGCAACATTTTTAATTGATGACTTTTATACAGTAAACGATGTTTACTGTATAAAAGTCAATTAAAAGTCATTAATTATACAGTAATCTTTCATGACCAACAGTAATATCAGAAGCATAAACAATTGCTATTGCTTAAGGGAAAGGTCCTTACAAAAATTTAAGTTCTCAAATTTGAAGTGTTTCCATTCTTTACATTCCACGTTTTAATCACAACTAGTTTCTCACACAATATTCAAAGAACTTTTGACACTCGTATCAACAACCCCATTCGTTCATTCAGTCATTTATTAAAAGTTCATTTCACCTCTTTGCACGTGTATGTATATATCAGTGTGTGTGTGTGCATGTGTGTGTGCGTGCGTGTGCGTGCGTGTGCGTGCGTGTGCGTGCGTGTGTGTGTGTGTGTGTGTGTGTGTGTGTATGTGTGCATGTGTGTGTGTGTGTGTGTGTGTGTGTGTGTGTATTAGTGCGCGTAACTGTACGTGCGCGCGAGCGTTTTAATTTTTTTTTTTTTAGCAATTAAAGCTATTATATCACGTCATCTCATAAGTTCTGTCCGATTTTACCCGCTTTAGTGAATCGAAAACGAGTGATGTTTCATCAGGACAATGCGCGACACCACACTGCAAAGATCACATCACAGAAGATCGAAGAGCTTGGTCGGGATCAAATTCCTCATCCACATTATTCTCCCGATCTTGCTCTTTCAGACTACTATTTCTTTCGTAGTTTACAGAATCATTTGGGGGACATAACTTTCGCAAGCCAGGAGGGGGTCGAAACTGACATTTCAGAGTTCTTCGCTTTGAAACCAAAAGAGTTTTACATTGATGGGATTAAGAAGCTTGTAAATTGATGGAAGGAAGTCAGAGATAATCTGGGAAAGTACATTGATCATTAAATTTCAATTAAATATAACATTTGATCACTTGTTTTCTTTATTCAAAATTCGGACAGAACTTATGGGATGACCTGATAATTAGGTTCAGAAAATACGAACGAAAGAATAGAAAATATAATTTTCTACTCTAGGAACAAGGAGCGAAATTTTGGGGGAGGGGGTCAGTGGATTAGATCGACTCCAGTACGCAACTGGTACTTACTTTATCGACCCCGAAAGCATAAGATGGAAATTCGACGGAATTTGAACTGAGAACATAACGACAGACGAAATACCGCTAAACGTTTCGTCCGGCGTGCTAACGTTTCTGCCAGCTAGCCGCCTTAAACGACTAATGCAGTTATCTCATGTTAGCCTGTGTGAGCGGCCAATGATGGATGAATTATAAATTCGTTAAAAAGTAATTTTTAACTTGGGTTGGAATATGAAGTGCTACGCCAGATACCACTAATAATGCGGTATATAACATTAATATCTTTTATTCTTTTGATTGTTGCAGTTGTTAGATCGCAGCCAAACTGAAGAATTTTTAATCGAATGAATCAACCCGAATACTTGTTTTAAGCCTGGTACTTATTCTATCGGTCTCTTTTGCCCAACCGCTAAGTTACGGGGACGTAAACACCCCAGCATCGGTTGTCAAGCAGTGGGCGGATTAAACAAAGATGCACGCGGCGCGCACATACACACGCGCGCACGCGCGCACACACACACACACATACACATATATATAATATATATATAGATATATAGATGTATATATATATTGTGTGCGTGTATTTGACAACACGTCCCCGTCACCTAGCGGGAGGCGCAATGGCCCAGTGGTTAGGGCAGCAGACTCGCGGTCATAGGATCGCGGTTTCGATTCCCAGACCGGGCGTTGTGAGTGTTTATTGAGCGAAAACACCTAAAGCTCCATGAGGCTCCGGCAGGGGGTGGTGGTGAACCCTGCTGTACTCTTCCACCACAACTTTCTCTCACTCTTACTTCCTGTTTCTGTTGTGCCTGTAATTCAAAGGGTCAGCCTTGTCACACTGTGTCACGCTGAATATCCCCGAGAACTACGTTAAGGGTACAACGTGTCTGTGGAGTGCTCAGCCACTTGCACGTTAATTTTACGAGCAGGCTGTTCCGTTGATCGGATCAAGTGGAACCCTCGACGTCGTAAGCGACGGAGTGCCGTATTTGACAGGCTTCTTTCAGTTTCCGTCTGTCAGATCCACTCACAAGGCTTGCCAAAGGTGTCACGCAGTGAACTGAATCCGGAACCATGTGGTTGGGAAGCAAGTTTCTTACCACACAGACACGCTCTGCACCTAAAAAGGTTAACATGTTAAACTTTTTTAAATTTTTGTCAAATTTAATGACCTTTTCATGACATGGTATTGCAGGAGATTTTCTTTAAAAGAATTCCATTGTATGTCACCTGAAACTCTGCACCCTGTCACGGTTGACTTGGATTTCATAGATCCGCCATCGCTGCCCGACAAAGAAGTACCCCAGCATGGCCACAATCTAGTAACTGACATCAGTCAGTTAATAAATCAGTAAAAGAATTTTTTTAAATAAAAAAAAAAGTCTGCATGAACTGCAGCCCTTTCACCGATAATTTTTAACTTGGAGGAATTCTCCATATTCCAACGGAAAATTGTTTTGAAGTTGAAAAATTCCTTATTATTATTCGCACAGTTTTTGTGAGATCTATTTTCTTTAATGTTGGTTTTTAAGGATAGCACTGGTAAGTTCGTAGAAGGTTGTTATTATTATGCAATAAATTTGATGTATACAAAAATATTTTGTTTTGTTAAATATGGGGAAGAAATTGAGATGGCGATCTGGTAAAATGAGAAAATACAGAAAAATAGTTAAGAAACTCTACTCAACATAAAAGAAATTGCTGAGATTTTTAAAAACTATTCGTCACATACGATACTCGGTTTTTTCTGTATAGCTTCTGTATAAGTCATACCATAACATTTCAAGCTTCTAACTGGGAACGGAGGATACTTATTATTAATGTCAATTAAGCAAATAAATTATACTAAATACAAACAATAATTTCTATTCTTTTATTTCTCTACTCTAGGTACAAGGCTCGAAATTTTGGAGAAGGGGCTAATCGATTAGATCGACCCAGTGCGCAACTGGTATTTAATTTATCGACCCCGAAAGGATAAAATGTAAAGTCGATCTCGAGAGGTAATTGAACTCAGAACGAAATACCGCTAAGCATTTCAACCGGCGTGCTAACGTTTCTGCCAGCTCGCCGCCTTACAATAATTTCTATTCTGAACTTGAATAACAATTACAAATTAACATTTTCCTCCAATTTCTGTTTTATTTATTGTTTCAATGAGGTGTTGGTTTAACATTAAACCAGACATGCATATTTTCGTGCCAATTAATTTCTGAATTGAAATAATAAATAAAAATGCAAAAGCAAAGCGAATGTACCCACTAATATCACTTGTGCCACCCTCAACGCTCGATCTGCAATAAACAACAACGAAATCTCCCTCAAATATCACTGCATTATACGATGAATTTATTGAATGATACTGTTGTTGTTAGCACTCCGTCGCTTACGACGTCGAGGGTTCCAGTCGATCCGATCAACGGAACAGCCTGCTCGTGAAATTAACGTGCAAGTGGCTAACCACTCCACAGACACGTGTACCCTTAACGTAGTTCTCGGGGATATTCAGCGTGGACACAGTATGACAAGGCTGACCCTTTGAAAATACAGGTACAACAGAAACAGGAAGTAAGAGTGAGATGAAGTTGGAGTGAAAGAGTACAGCAGGGTTCGCCACTATCCCCTGCCGGAGCTTTGTGGAGCTTTAGGTGTTTTCGCTCAATAAACACTCACAACGCCTGGTCTGGGAATCAAAACCGCGATCCTATGACCGCGAGTCCGCTTCCCTAACCACTGGGCCATTGCGCCTCCACATTGAATGATGTATCCTTCCTAAAAAATTTAAAAAAAAGATGTTCAATATTTGAACACTTTGATCTTAGGTCAGCTCTTTCAGGGCTGGCCTAGCAATAAACAACAAAAGAAGTGGGTCGTCCACCACAAACTACTGAGAACACATGATAGTGCTTTCGTTTCATCCGAGGCATCTCACGGATCACAACGAAAAGTCACTGACACAGCGAAAGCAAAATAGTCTAAACGAAAGATTATATGGGCATGAGCCAGGCAACGGCTCAAACAGCCATATAGTCCTGCAGATAGTTCTATGTAAAAATCAATCACAAACACCAGTACCATCTACAACTCCCCCAGAAACGTTTCAAGATTAACTACAGCATCAACCTAAGGGTAATATAATTGCAACACAGTTCAGACGAATGTGGAAAGTACAAACACACAAAATAATATCTCCTTAGCTCAAAGACTCGGCAGGTGAGCTCTGCAACTAAAGCTGAATACAAGTGGACAACAACGAATTTTCTGCGACCAAGTTCATATCAACCACCACTGCAAGCACATAGGAGGGTAAACGACGAAGACTCCATGTAGTCAAGCTATCTATAGCCCAACCTGCTGGAAATAACAGCCAGATCTCCGTCATATCACATTCTACCACCTTAAAATCCCAAAAAAACGGGGTGGTCAAGGCTGGAATAGAGCAAAGACATTCCACATCTGCTCAAACACAAAAATCCTTATGTGTCAGACTGCTTAGAGTGATCCTTGGGGAAACGCGACTTATTTGGCACACTGAATCTGATGATGGCACTCTATTCCTTCGTCTATCAACCTCCATGCCATATTGCTCCCTCAACAACTACAACAGCAATGGTAAACAACATCGCAGTCACCACCACCACCACAATTTTTACCCTTTCGATTTTTGCTTCTTTCTCCTGTTTTTGCTTATTTATTTTTGTTGCAGTTGTCATTATAACCCATTTATTTAATAAAAACAGTAAAATGGTGTAAACATTAATACACATTTCACCACTGGATATCAATAAACAAATATGCTGAGAAAGTTACTTGTGTTTTCATACAGAACATATCGCTTATATATATATATATATATATATATATATATATATATATATATATATATATATATATATATATATATATATATATATATATATATATTCCTTTTTATTTTCACCAATTATTTCCATACTGGTTAGTGTTAAATGAAAATAGAGAAGCTGAAGGATATTCCGTCGTGCTTTTCCTTTAATTTTCTTTTACTGTCGATTTGCCAAGGACAAAATAAGTTGCATTCAGATGACTAGTTATTTTGTCAACAACAAAATGTAACCCTATACCAGCGTTTTCTTCTTTGCGAAATGGGTTATTAACATTATTTTATCGGGCTGTAATCAATCGACATTGAGGTAATTTGAGAGTTTTACGTACTTTGGCGTTGATAATATTACAAATGATGTTTTCGTTATTCCTCTGCACAAATTAACATTTTCATCATATTTATGTTTATATTTGTATGTGCTCATCGTGTATACTTCAGTTTAACAGGAAGTCAGTCTATGGTTATTCGATTTTCTTATCTGGATTATCTGTAGAAATCATATTTAGCCAGCCTTTGCATAGACTGCATGTTTGAAACTAATTGGAAAGAAGAAAAACAACGCGAAATAAATTCATTGGTTGATATAGTTTAGAGATAATTACTCTTTAAGAGGGGGCCCTTGAAAATTAATTCATACAATATCTCGGGAAAATCAAAACAGGAGTTTTTCTAATTTTTTTCATTTACTAATAAATGTATCGTTAATGGTGCCTCCGTATTCTAGACCAGCGTTTTTCAAACTGTGTCCCGACCCTTATGTGGGTGGCGAGATAAATAAAATGGGTCGCGACAAAAAAGAAGGGAAGGAAAACAAACGCAAATGGGTGAAAAGTGCAGAATATCCAGCGTTTTTCAAACTGTGGGTCCCGACCCTTCAATGGGTCGCGAGATAAATAAAATGGGCCGCGACAAAAAAGTTTGATAAACGATGTTCTAGACAAACTCCAGATATACACCGTATTTTAACGTGTATAAGGAATCCCTTAATTTGGGGTGGGGGCTTAAGATTTGGAAAAAAGGTTTTGTAAGGAATTATAATACTATCTATGTATAAGAAACTCCCATATTTTTTTAACCTAATTTTTGACAAAAACGGTTTTCTTATACACGTTAAAATACGATAGTTTAATGTGTGAAAAAAAAAGAGAAAAACAGATAAGCAACTATTTGTCAGCCTGTGAATAAACGGACTATACGAGATGTTTAGGCTATTATTATAAAACATTTTTTTTGGCTTTACATACAGCAGGTATGACTCCGATTTTACGGACACTAACTTACGAACAGGAGCTATTAGTTTGCATAGGCTAGTACTTTGCATTTCTCTTGCTCGACACCACATCACTCGTGGACGTCGACTCCAACATGAGAGTACAGTATACCTTCCACTGGAGTTTTCTTAGCTACGGTTTTGGCCCAGCTGCACGCATTCATGTGGATGAGCTCATCCGTCCTTTGACGGGTCTTTTGGTGGGAGAGGGGTCACACGGTGTCCATCACACCCTCCTCACCTGACAAGCCAGGTGGAGGAGCCGGTTTAGTCGCTGACCACCTGATTATGAAACACGCAATACAGGGTTACATGATTGCAGGATTTTCCTGGCTTGACCCAGTACAGTGTTAATAAATTTGTATCATTTTTTATACTAATGTACAGGTACCAGTATTTCATTTCATTATTTTAATAAATTTAATATCTATTATTTTACTTGTTTCAGTAATTTGACTGCAGTCATGCTAGATCACCGCCTATTTGTTTAATTTTGGAATATGTTGACCAAGGTCACCACCCTATTTCGGAAAAAAACAGTAATCGCGAAACGCTTTGGAGCCGAATGTTCCAGAAAATCGATGTATCTGTATTAAAAAGTGTTACGAAAGAATTTTATTTTGTAAGAGACTGTCAACAAAAGAAAGATAAAAGATTCTACTGATCTTCGGAAGAATTTCAGTAGTTAAATTAGCTGTGGCTGTGAAAAGAACTACACAAAGTACAAGTTGTGTGGTGTCTAGAGAGAATATGGGTTGCCTTATAATACTTTAACGCAGTTTGTTATAATTAATAAGAATGGTCGGATACAGGTACAAACACAAGCACACACGCACGTAGGTATATGCATATATACGGCAGGCTCCTTTCGGTTTCTATCTACCAAATCCACTCACAAGGCTTTAGTCAACACTTGCCCAAGGACTGAAGTCAGAACCATGTGAATGGGAAGCAAACTTCTTACGAAGCAGCCTGGCCTATGACGATGGTTATATATTAAAAAGTATTCATGTAGTTGTTTCTTGGAAATGGCTAATTTGAAAGAAATGTTTTTAATATAATTAAACATACTAATTTAGCGAATCCCTTAGTTTAGGACTTTTTGGTTAAGTGCATCATTTATCATTAAGACAAAAATGGGTTAAGAGGAGATAATTCAAATGGCCAGTGGCATGAATTCTAATTACGAAATAGGGTAATGAACGTCGTACATGACAAAGTCTTTATTTGCTTTTAGATTTTTATTTTTATTTATTAATCAATTTTTGTTTTTGTTTTTGTTTTTTCAGTTACTTCATGGACAGAGAAAATAAACAATTAGTACGCATACACACACACACATACACACACACGCACACACACACACACACACACACGCACGCACGCACGCACACACACACAAACACCTGCTTACGTACATGGTTTTTCTTCACATTAGACTATGTGCTCGACTACCTAATATGATCTAAAATGCACTGCGTCACAACTTAACTAAATTTGAGTGACTTAGTGGGCCTTTGACAGTATGTTACCAATTCGCATCCAACAATAATGTTATTGATCTACCATAGTTTAGATATCTAGCCATGTAGTAACAGCAGCAAATATATGGAATGTTTAAATATCATGCTATCCAATAGCTAAAATATTTTATACGTCAAGAGAAAGTATTGAAAAGAGCAGATCAATTTCATAATCTCGGTCAAGACAATTGGCCAATAAATGGCAATAAATATTTGAGCTGGTTAACTTACCAAATGAATTCAGGTAGTAAAACTGGCCCATAAATTCTAAATATCTCTGAAAGTCAACCTATATAAACCCCATATCTACAAACAGCTGGACAGCTCGATCAATCTTGTCAGTATTTAGAATTCAGAGAGTAGCATATCAGTAACAGCCCATATATGGAGTAACTAACAAATCAAGTGCATTGAGTTAAGATGAGCTAATAGCAAGGACAGTTGGTCTATAGAGAGTAAACAGATGTATAACTTTAATTGGTCACTCCTCTGTTTGGATATTGACTTAAACACAGTATAGATGATCGGTCTCTCAGAGACACCTATATAAGGGCCATCATATTTTATCATTTAGCTGTTATCTTTTATTTGTTGCAGTCATTAGACTGCGGCCATGCTGGGGCACTGCCTTGCGGAATTTTAGTCGAACTAATCGACCCCACTACTTATTTTCTTTTTAAGCCTAGTGCTTATTCAATTAGACCCTTTTCCAAACCGCTAAGTTACGGGCACTTACACACTAATACCGGTCGTCAAGCGGAGGAACACAAACACAAACGCACACTACTATTTAAATAGTAGAAGGTGTTGAGCTGGCAGAATCGTTAGTACGCCGAGCAAAATGCTTAGCGGCATTTCATCCGTCCTTACCTTCTGAGTTCAAATTCTGTCGAGGCCAACTTAGCCTTTCATCCTTTCGGTTGTAGATAAAATACGAACCAGTTCAGCACTGGAATCGATGTAATCGACTTACCCCTCCCCCGAAATTACTGGCCTTGTACCAAAATTTGAAACCAATATTTAAATGGTAGACAAAGACTAAAAAAGAATCTGTATATATGTATCTATCGCACCCTACCGGCCCCTGTGTCCCAATACCCATATACGATTTTCAATCAGTCCTTAAGAGATTGTAACACCTTCTTTGAAAGGCACTATCCCAGAGTAAATTTCTAGGTGAAAATTAATTAGGAGTTGCAATCCAGAGGTTTTGAGACTTTTATTTTAGTTGAGGCAGCTATAACTGTCTTAGATCATTGTAATTTTATTATATCATCACTATAATATAATAAGCTGACCTGCCAACTGTTTTATTCCAGATTGAAGGAGTCGACTGTAACAGTACTTTTAGCACACCCAACAAACACTGCTTATCACAGCTGACTAGTTTTCAAAAGCAGTCGGGACACGAAGACAATTTGGAAGTTCGCTGTGCAATAAGGTTTTGTGTTAAACTGGATAAATGCGTTACAAAAACTTATGCAATATTCCATACTGTTTATAGATTAACTTGTATGAGCTGAACATCTGTTTTTTGCTGGCAAGAGATTGAAGGACGACAGAGAGGAGGTGAGAGACGATTAGGGATGTCGGAGGGATAGCTGCATCAGAACATCAGAGCTGATTGAGAAAATTCGCAATTTTCTGGACGAAGCCCGCTGTGAATCTATAATGAAAATCGGCTTACTGTTAGGAGTTGCTGTGACAAATGTACACAAAATATCTTATATTCTGCTGCAGGACTTGAGAGCTGTAATGGTTTTTAATGTCGTCAAATTATCTACATTTGTAATTCAGTATAATTGTTAATGTTTATCTCCAGCTAAGTTTTGAATGAGCTGAGCTATAATCAAAAGCATTTCAGCCATGGCCATTCAGTCTTTTTCTACTCTAATGTATATAGAATTATATTATCCAGTTTTTCTTTCCTTTGATATTGATTTCAAATTTTGGCACTGGGCCAGCAATTTGGGGGGAGGAGTAAGTCAGTTACATCGACCTCAGTACTCAACTAGTACTTATTTTATCGAAGTAAAGTCAACCTTGGTGGACTTTGAACTCAGAACGTAAAGATGGCCAAAATGCAGCAAAACATTTTGTCCGGCGTGCTAACGTTTCTGCCAACGCACCACCTTTCTTCCTTCTATGATAGCGATAGAGATTTGGTTACTATTTCTTACAGATGAGCAATTTGATGGAGCTATAACAACTATTTCTACTGAATCTATTGACCACACAAGGGCTCCATTACTGGCTCTGATTCCTGTTTTAATTTCAACAATTTTTTTTTTATCGGGAGAGGGACAGTCGATTGCATCAGAACAGAACATAACAGGTCGACCCCTACTTCGTTGAGAAATAAAAGTTAAAATCGACCTCGGTGGAATTTGAACTCAGAAAATTTTGAGGAAAAAAAACCGCGAAAGAATTTTCATTCAACACTATGCTGTGTTTGCTCGATCCCCTACCATCATTTAAAAATATTACAAATGACATTCATTTTCAACTCAAAATTATAACTTTTTAATCAAACAATAAATTAAACATCTATCTATATATATAAAAATGAGAATGTGCGTCTGTCTGTCTGTCTGTCTGTCTGTCTGTCTGTCTGTTTGTCTGTCTGTGTGTGTGACTCCCTAAAACTCGAGAACTACGCAACCAATTTCATTCAAATTTTACACATGCCTTACTTAGGGTTCCAGTTGTGTTTTAGTCAAAAAACTTTTTTAACTTCTTGCAGAGTTCGAGCACACGGCAACATAATATCTCTTCCACTATTTAAGTATTACGTGTCAAAAGTGAAACAAAAACACTCATGTCAAATACTTTCACTTTAAAAATGAAACTATTCCACTAACTGAAACAATCACATTTCGATACTGTAATGACAGATACTTTCACAGAGAGAGAAAGAGAGAAAGAGAGAGACAGAAAGAGAGAGACAGAAAGAGAGAGAGACAGAAAGAGAGAGAAACAGAAAGAGAGAGAGACAGAAAGAGAGAGAGACAGAAAGAGAGAGAGACAGAAAGAGAGAGAGACAGAAAGAGAGAGAGAGATGTATATGTATACATATACATGTATATGTACACCATTTCGATACTGTAATGACATGTATATGTACACGTATATGTATAGATATATATATAGATATAAATCTATATGCATACATGTATATGTATACATATCTGTAGATGTATATATATATAGATGTACATGTAATATGTACACATATATACATATATACATGCATACAGATATCTATACATATATACACCCATCACACACACATACACATGCACACAAACACACACATTAGTCGTTTGTTTTCTTATCCAAAACTACGTCAAAAGTACTGAATGGATCTTTATGAAATTTGGAAATTATATTCTTTGCATAACGGCCATAACTCCCATGGAAATTCATATATTTTTGATGTTGATGAAATTTTAACCCGAACATAATAGATGAGCATTATTTGTAATTCAGCGGTACAACAGTGTAAGACTACCCTTTCAGATATACTTACATTGTGATTTCTGCAATGTGGTGCATAAATTGTCAAGTAAATGAGACGCATCTTTGCCTCCACTGATTCACTTGCAAAGTGTTGAGTAAAATGATTTCGTTGCAGACCTCCGGCCATTTTGTTCTGTTGTTAATTCTGTAGATGACCTCAAACACAAAGTCTTTCCCAACTTTAAACAAAACTACCAAAATCACAATTGGCTATGTGAAAGAGCAATATTAGCTCCAAAAAATGTAGCTGTTACAAAAATTAATCAACACCTGATGCATTCTCTTCCCGGCAATCTTCAAACTTACAAGTCTGTTGATACAGTTCCAGATACAAATGAAGTTGGGATATATCCTCCTGAATTTCTCAATTCGTTGGAGCCTCCAGGACTATCTCCCCACATATTATCACTTAAAGTTGGAACGCCTGTTATGCTACTCCGTAATCTGGAACCACCAAGACTTTGCAATGGAACACGACTCGTGATAAAGAAAATGATGTCACACGTTATCGAGGCTACCATTCTTTCTGGATGTGCAAAAGGGGATGACGTCTTTATTCCAAGAATTCCTCTTACTCCATCAGGAGCAGACATTCCTTTTACATTCAGAAGACTACAATTCCCCCTTCGTGTGACTTTTTCCATGTCCATAAACAAATCTCAGGGTCAAACACTGTCTGTAGCTGGTCTTCTCTTAGAAGAGCCCTGCTTCTCACATGGACAACTGTATGTTGGCTACTCAAGAGTGGGCAGCAAAAAAAACCTATTTGTATATGCTCCACAAGGGAAAACAAGGAACATTGTTTACAACGAGGTGTTATAATCACAACAGCAAGAAAGTATGTACATGATCACCTTCTTTTACGAAACTTCATTGACTTTCATATATTTATATTGATATACATATATATACGTGTGTTTGGGTGCGTGTGTGTATATGCTCCACAAGGGAAAACAAGGAACATTGTTTACAACGAGGTGTTATAATCACAACAGCAAGAAAGTATGTACATGATCACCTTCTTTTACGAAACTTCATTGACTTTCATATATTTATATTGATATACATATATATACGTGTGTTTGGGTGCGTGTGTGTATATACATCTCTATATATAAAGATGATGCGTAGTCTAGACGGCGTTTTTAGATTTCATTATTCTCTTTAACCCGGGCAACGCCGGGTATTTCTGCTAGTTAACTACAAATTGAACATTTTCAAAATCTGAACGAAATGCAACAAAACTGAAGAAGTTATATAAACAAAGCAGGTTATATAACAATGATAAATGTTTAAATGCACAGAGTGCATTTGTTTGGTGTAATAAAGATATATGAAATAGATACTTTTCAAAGACCAACTGAACGTTTCCACGAAGAATGAAAGGTGGTGACGGTGGATGGACGAAGACAAAATAGAAGCAGATAAATGCAGTTGATAGACTTGTCTGAACAACGCGTATTAACAAATTGTCTTCATGTGACAGTCTCAATTTAAATAGACATTTAATGACTTATATATTTACCAGATTGTACAACAATCAACAAATACATATCCCAACACGTACATTCACACATACACACACATCATGTAAATAGTTATTTACAAAACTTAGCGACTGTTACATTCAGTAACTCAAACAGGCAAAGGTTGATATCCCACCAGGTCAAACTTTAATTCCTTCGTGGGGGTCTATAGAATAAGTGCAGCTAATATAGTAGAATCGATTAAATTGATTATACCCACTTCAACAAAAATTGCGTTTCGTGTCATACCAATAGTTCTGCGAGTGGTGTGGTTGTAGCCATGATTCGTACTGTTTTTGACGGCGTGTAGCACATTTGGCTTTCTAAAAATTGACCTGTAAAAAGTTCCTATATCTTAAATGAGAAAGTTAATTTTGGGGCGTAAAATTATTTTCTTAAAAGATTCGACTATTTCGTAAATAATTTTGCATCATGTAAACCATGGTATATTGATATAAAGATTATAAAGTTATATCTGTATTTTAAGTATTAAATTAAGTAATACAGACCAAATAATTTCATTTATTTGGTCTGTGATAAAAGAATCAAAGCATTTGCTTCACTTCAGTGCGAAGGCTGCTCGTTGTGAGATATCGCAAAGAGCCAAGGATTGAATAATGAATAAGGATTGATTTCAACTTTCCCATCGAGTTTGATGAGTTCGACTACATCGATCATTTAAGTCCTGTTAAGAAGCAGGATGTACGTTTTCGGTCACAACGAGGACTGTGAGACTTTCTTTGAACATCCTGAATTTTCTTCAAATTGGCTACAACTCTAAAAACAGTAGATTTGGCATACTTTGTGACTCTAACAATCTCCCCAGCACTTTTGCCGGCGCAAAATAATCCGGTAATTACATATCTACGGTTTAATTCTTTATCAACATTCATAGTTTGTTCAATCTGAAATACAAAATAAAACAAGTGATTATTTAAGCTGGTAATATTTAGAATTTAGACTCCAACAAAATCTATACAATTAGAAATACATCAATTTGAAATTTGTCCCAATTTACCTGCTACACCCTGTATACGTATATAGAATATATGTATACATAT
>NC_142930.1:52678214-52688214 GCF_046866305.1 Octopus bimaculoides | reverse complement strand
AAACTTGGCTGGTCAGTAGTTCCTGTCCATCGCACAGCACGGATTTGGTGCCCGCCCTTTGACTTCTATTTGTTTGATCCAATGAAGGCTGCTCTTTGGGGATAATGATTTGTTGAAACAGACAAGATGAAAGTGACGATGAAGAAACAGGTGCAACAGTGCGCACCTAATTCTTTCAAAAAGTTTCGTGAGTTCAACGATGGCGTAAACTCATCGCTTCTCGTGACGTTTATATTGGTTTCAAATTTTGGGACAAGGCCAGAAATATCGTGAGAGGAGTAAGTCGATTGCATCGACTCCAGTGCTCAACTGGTACTTATTTTATCGACTCCGAAAGGAAGAGAGGTAAGGTTGACCTTGGCGGAATTTGAACTCAGAACGTAAAGACGGACGAAATGCCGCTAAGCATTTTGCCCGGCGTGCAAACGATTCTGCCTGCTCGCCACCTTCGGTGGAGATTATATTGAGTAACACCTTTGTTGAGAGGAAGAGTTTTACTACCAGCATGTACAATTTGAACGACCTCTATCAGTTAATAAGAAAAAAGTTGCACCATTACTCTCAGGCTCATCCTCGCTTAAGTGTGTGTATGGGAGGAGACCATGTTGCATTGAAAACATGACCGGACTATGTTCTTTTTTTACTTCTTTCTTTGTAGGTATTCTCGTGTTTGAGCATCAGACCCTTCTAGTTTATTGGGAACAATAACATTTCTAATTCTAGTTGTATTTTGACAAAATAAAAGTCGTAATGTAGCAAGAAACTCTATGGAGAGCGGGATAGCGGTTTTTTAGAGAAGAAGACCCCACCTTATACAAGCGTTTAGGCCCTTAACTATTCATACTGTGGGCTGGGTCGCAACCTGGTTTTGATTCCTGGATACTCCTCTACTATTGCATTTAGTGCTACTCTGCATTTTAACCTGCACCATCCTAGGTGGTTAAAATACTCCAAACTAAGCTATTTTGGATGTCATAACCACTTATGTCTGGGACACCAGTTGAACATAGGGCAAGTTATGCCTTCTGAAGTTCACTTCAATTCCTCATTGACCAGATCTGTGCTATAGATATTTTATATAAGACACTTTAGAAAATATAATTTCCATTCAGTAAACATAATTTCAACTCCACCGTGATTCGACCCTGGGACACAATTTATAACTTGAATTCTTAAGCAAATGAACTACGTTATCGTGTCTAATAAAATTACTAAGAGGCATCAAAGTCTGTTAAGATTCATTCACTTATCAGCATTAGTATTATTGACTCTTATTGTAATTATGTACAATTATTCCGTCGAGTTTGTTTTACACGCAGGCACACACACACACACACACACACACACACACACACACACACACACACACACACACACACTCGCTCACACACACACACACGCGCGCGTACACATAGAATAACGCGCGCGCATGCACATACACTCAAACACATACGCTCACACTCACACACACTCGCACACACTCAGACACACACTCAAACACACACATGTAACTCACACAGATTGTTCATACACTAACGCTTATTCCTCAATGCATAATCACCAGTGAATCTAAAGTCAGTTTATACCTGATAAGAGAGTAAGATTCCAATGGCGGTTACTGATATTAGGGAACAACGTCCACCTTTAAGTGTATCTCAGTGCGACATAGTTAGAGTGAAAAGACTAGTTGTAAACACATTACTTATAGTTAGTTTTCTGCACTTTGATACAAAACACTATCAACATATCTCTCCGAATTGAAGAAATCAGGTGTTGGAACAAAGTAACATTAAAAAATAATGGTGTTCTATCGGGGACCATTAAATATATTCGTCTTTTCCAATGTAAACGGACGAAGATATGCTTGATTGGTTGGCTAATAAGTTTATTTAGCAATCACGTGGTTCAAGTACCATTCCACTACCTGGAACCTTAGGGAAGTATTTTCTACCATAGCCTAAGATCGACCAAACCTTACGAGTGAAATTGAGTTGTTGTCGACCTCCATCATGATCCATGATCAAAGACATCCCAGCCGTGACCATCTTATCGTTTTGTATATCTAGGACTAGATAAACAACGTGTACTACAATTTTTTAAGGCAGCAAGCAGCGATCTAGCAGAGTGGTCACATAGAGATTTCTTTGCTGGTGCCAGTGAAGTTGAGAAGACAGAAACAGTCAGAGAATTGCATCTGCTTTTTGTGGGTGTTAGGGTTTGACTTAATCCGTCGCTCAGTTTAACATCATTGCCTAAATATTTAGTGAATTTCACGCCGTTGTCTTTGGACCAGGGACTCGGTTTGAAGACAATTCCTTCTTTTTCATAGAAGTCATTCATGGCGCGTATCTTTTAATATCAAAATTTAATATGATTATATCAAAATATAATATAATTATAATTTTTCAGTCCTTTAACTTTAAAGATGAAACATTTTGTAATTTTTAATTTGGTCCCCGGTCATTATCAAATGTCTTAATCCGGGACAACAAAGGTCAAGTGCCTTGGTTGTGCATATTTCATTATTTTCCAACTTATTGAGTCTACATCTCCAAGAAAGCTTTAGTGAGCCCTTAATAATACAAGCTTGAAAACATACATGCCTTTTAATCATTTTGAGACCCTGCAGATCGTAAGGTACAAAGATGTGTCTTCTTTAACTTATGACTAAATCCGGTTCTGTCAGAAACTCTGTATATCATTATAAGGATAATGCAGCCCTACATAACTACTTTTTTCAATAATAATGAAATAATTGTATCTTCCAAACATGATATAACAGTCTATTAACATTTAACGATGCTTTGGTATCGTTAATTATTATATGGTATCGTTAATTATTATTTGGTATCGTTAATTATTATTTGGTATCGTTAATTATTATATTTCTAATCATTTCATTTATTCAAGAACAGAACCTGATCGAAAGTATTCCTCTACTATATTTGCAAGGACTCACTGCTTCCAATACAATTTACAGTATTTATGTCTTTTATTTGAACTAATGAGAGAGTTTCCGTACAAATCTCATTCAAAACACACCTAACCATCTTAGTAAAAAAAAAACTGAAAGGCACATTGAATAATATAGTCCTACAAATACACAAAGATGGGGTGGTTTTGGCTGTATTTTCATCATAGGTCTGCTCCATCCGTATTTAACCTTAACCACGGCCTCAAATATTATAGACGACGTTTCATTTTAAATACTATCATGTGAAGGATTTAAACTCTTTTCACTATCAGAAGGATCTTACATATTAGATGCCTGGAGATCATGAGTGCCAGAACTATAATAACATAGAATATAAAAGGAATTATATATATGTGTGTGTGTAAAAGGTTGAAGAGGAACACACGAGTAGATATATATATGGAAAAAAGACAAAGTAAAAAATGCTAAAATATTTTTATAAAAAACGTTTTAGTACCGGTTTCGATCCTTGAGATCATTTCAACTTTAAATATGGATAACAAATTTTGGTAAATTTAAATGAAAAGTCTTTTTAAAAACATATTTGTGTATATACATACAGATTTGTCCTTCCAGTTATGCATACATTCACATTCTCACAGCTGTAACCGAAATGAGAGGGTCAATACGCATTACATACTGTTTGTGTGAAAAACCTAAATGTTAAATTTTACCATTAACTCACCTGCAGATAAACGATCTTTTTTACATGACGGAATTGCTTTGTTCAATAAAGAATATGTCGGAAACACCTGTGTGAACCTGCGCCCATCTTTGTTATTCTCTCTCTCTCTCTCTCTCTCTATATATATATATATATATATATATATATATATATATATATATATATATATATATATATATATATATATACATACATACATACATACATACATACATACATACATACATACATACATACATATATATATACATACATGATGATCTTTCTGGTTCAGCCACTGCTGATAATGTGATACGTATAAATATTCAAACATGTATGCCCACAGCCCTTGAGCTGAAATTATATATATATATATATATATATATATATATATATCCGGACTACTCGAAGCTTACTAACTTCCAACACCTGGATTCTTGGATCTTATATTCACATATTATATACAGGTTTGGCCAAAAATCACCCGACAGTAAATCAAAATTCCATAAATACTATCTGTAATTCTATATTGACTCGAATGGAAAAATGTGTCGCTCAAGAAGGACTTCAGTTTGAACAATTTTCATGATTTTTTCTATTTAGTTGCTTTTATCAAGTTCATTCGGTTGTTATAGATAAATCTTGGAATTAAATGGTTTTGATTTACTGTCGGGTAACTTTTGGCCAACTCTGTGTACATGTGTGTGTGTGTGTGTGTGTGCAACTTTCTAATTAAGGGCAGCAGATTTTCAGGGAGCGTTTACTTGATACTGTTGACTCCAGTAACAAATTGGCTCTTTATTTTATTATTCTCGAGGGATAAAGGACAATGATAACCTCGGGGAGATTTGAACGTAGAACGTAAAGAGCCGGCCTGAACATAAAATGCGTCAGAACGTGAAGAGATAGAAACAAAATAAATAATAACATTCAACACCAAATTTTTTCAACACTACTACTTTTTACTACTTTTTACCAAAAACTTGGCCACTGTCTTTTTTATTTTTTTTTTTTCTCTTATTTTTTGGGAACAATTGGGACGTGGATATAAGGTACCAATATAGATATAAGTATTCACGAATGCGATACCGCATCTTTCCTTTGGCTTTACGTGGGCGGTCCCACCGCAATTCGTCAACAGCAACGCGCAAGAGCGACGACGAGGCACGTGTCCTAATCGGTTGTCACACACGTCCGAGCCCATCGTTGTTATATCTGAGTAGTTGAGTCAATACCGTTTTTAAGGTGGACGGTACCACGCGTCCGGAGAGCTAAGCCATGCACGCAGGAAACGACGTCCGAAACCTGACCAGTGACCTGACCAGTGACCTGACTCTGATGTAGGCGGCGGGCCCCTGACCTGCCCACCACCCAGACAGATCTGCAATACCGAGCCAACGAACGTATTCCCTGTAGCCGAACCCAAAAGATGACTGCAATCCGGGCGCACAGAGTATTGCAAGACTGTTCTCTCTTCAAGCCTATCCCGTGAACGTAGACCACTTCCCCCTACGACACTCAGCTTTCGTGGACCAGGCCACACGTCTAGGAGGTACACTCATCGATCCAATAATCGGCACGCCAACAATCTAGGCGAATCATAACCGCACCTAAATACCCGATGCCACCTATGTAGGTGGGCGGTGCCACCGGCGTTGCCAGGAGTCGCAGTAGTCCTTGATCCAGCCAGTTGCCCGCTAAGGGGCTGCAAGAGGTATACAACCGATGTATCCAGAGCAGCAGACACTTTACTGGTCGAGCATTCCACCCAGTCGATGAGTCAGGAGCTGATCTATACTGTTACCACTAGGATTCTAGGCTTTCGTGGACAGGTTCACGCGTCCAGTGGGTACATACATCTGCAGTCAGTTGATTCGCCAGCTGAGCAAGCGGGTCATAACCGCACCTAAACACCCGTTGTTTTAAGATGAGCGGTGTTACTGGGGACGCCGGGCACTGCAGTGGTCCCAGATCCAGCTAGCTTCCAGTCGGTGAGTCTTAAGCGGATCAACGGCAGTCAATGCGATTCTAAGTGTCCTGGGGTAGCCAGGTCGGTACGCGGGTTAGCTCCGACCGTGGCTATCCCTTGGTGTGGGATTTTCGATACTCCAGGATGACCCATCGATATCGTTTGCCCTTCTTTTACGACTCAGCCAGGGACCTCGAATTAGGGCCTCGACCCGAAGTGGAGTGGAAGGTACTCACTCGGCTTGACCGAATTAAGAGATTTCAGCGCTTTTAATTGACCCAATGTGGAAAGGCCAATTCAACATGGTCCCTTCCCGACACTGCTCCAGCCACGGATGAAGCTTTCTTATCTCGACAAAGTCTCTATGGTGAACATGCTTATCGGTCGCAATCGTTGTATGCCGCCATCTCCTCTGCTACATGGACACATCCGCCATTAAAATACTAAACAATGAAAGAGCCACTATATCAGCGATGAGGAACTCATTTATAAGAACCTGTTATGGCACATATGTCCTGAAGCAGATTACGAATCTGTAAATTCATAGATATGCAACTTATATTAAATTACTGTTTAACGTTCTAAGGCTTAAACCTTTTTCCATATGGGTTTATGAATACTTCGTTGCAAATGGTTTTAAGTTTGAATGCAGGCAAAGTGTTCGACCCTACATCTGCGATACGTGGTCGCCTGTCCTGTCATAAATAGCAGTAAAATCTTGCTCAGAATACGCTCGACTGTATTTTTTAATGAATCACTGTCGCCTCTAGCGATCGTGCGTTCATCATTGATGAGACTAAACAAGGTCGAAATCACGTGATTGGTGGTCTCAGCGCTGGAAGTAGCGAGGATTTATCTCCCCGCTAGCGATATAAACAAGAGTGCATTTTGCACTAAAAGGCGAATATGAGGGTTTCTTTCCTGGTATCTACCACAGTATAGTTTCTTCTAATAGAACATCCACGTTTAAGTGGGGTTAAATATTACCTCTCGGTATTAATACTGTCTCTGTTGCTAATACATTTTTTAAAAAATTTTAGTTTATTAGATTTGTCAGAAGAGGAGGAACAAATTGGATAACGTAGTCCTTGATATGCAATGCCTCTGAGAAGAACGGGATGGCCAGAGTTGGGACGCCTTTCATAACATATCTGCTCAATCGCTGCAAAATCTACACATCAGGATTACCTAGAATTACTTTCTAAGTATTTCCTTTGCATGAACCAAAATTAAAATTAATATGTATGTCACATTACTCTATTTTTGTCAACATGCTATAATGCCGATGTCATAAAAGAAAATGGTGATATTTCCAATAAACTGAAATTTTAAAAAAATAATCAAATAAATATAAATAAATAAATAGAACAACTTTGAAATTTCTTCAGACTTTAAACGAGTGGTTAATATCTACTTAAAACGGACTTCTTTGTTATTTTACTATCAAAATCATTGTAATAACAAACACAAATACAAGATTAAAAGCCCTGCTTTGTAGATAATAAATGTGTCTGTAGTGGTGGGGAGTAAGGTGATGAACGACCATGAAAAATCACATGAGAGCAGAATAATCTTCCGAGTCTGCATTACGAACAAAGACCACTCGTTTGCAGCTGGTAAGCTGATCGTTTCAGCGTGTCACGCTGAACTTTAAAATTTTCTATGGTTAAATATTATTGCCTAGACATTCGCATTGCTCAAACTGAGAATGATATCTGTTTCCCACAATTAACAGCATGCTAACCGATATATTATATAGTATAATATTCATCTACTTCCATCAGTTCTTCAATAATGATAGAAGAGGTCAGTTCCTGAGGCCTTTCTTTCGGACAAGTTTGTGCAAAGCAAATACAAAGGCGATGTTTGAAGCAAATGCAATGTTTTGACAAGAGACAGAGAAATATGGAATATAATTTGTGCTACAACTAGAAAATATAGAATTTTCTTTCTTGCTGGTAATAATTAGTTGTACAGTATATGATACAGAATTGACATTACAAACTATTTGCATATTAAATAGAAAACGATTCCTGTTGCAGCAACTTACGTATTTTTAGTCTTCATATATGATTATTCCAATCAAACCTGGGATACTTCACTGCAATGTTAAATCTATTCTTGTACTTGACTGGTGTTATATTTTCTCGACCATGGAAGAGTGAGAGGCAAAGCTGATCTCGATAGGATTTGAACGAAGCATGTAAAGAATTGTAACGAAATACTGCAGTTATTTTGTCCGACGCTCTAACAAGTTAGAAATAACAGACAAATCTCCCTCAAATTTGTAGTGTACGTAATTTCGGAAAGATTTAACTACAATTACATATCGTATATAATCTCTCAAATGAATTTTAAAAAATAAAGATGACGAAGTCGTAGATACCTCTAAAAAGACGGAATGCAATACTTTCGGACATTTATCTGCTCAGAACTGATCTGGAGCTAAACAATAACATGTTGCTTTTAAGCAGCCAGAAGTTGTTTTTTTTTTGTTTTTTTTTTAATATTACGTCGCTAGTTTGTTTCTCGAAACTAGATAAATCACTGACCAAATAACAGATAAAATTGAAAGGTTACCATAACAGTACAGTCTTATCTTGACTATCCCCCACATACTCTCAAACACATCACCCCTCGACTTTTTGGACCCTATGACACATTACGTTAGATGACTGGTCAGAACTCTGTCAGTCCTGTCCTATCTTTGGCAGCACATGTGCTTCATCTCCGATCCATCAGAGACAGTTAAGTGGAGGAGTGGAACTCGCCTTCTAGTCATATTTCACCACATCATACACAATCAAACCTCCTAACACAAAATTCTGACAAGTGGTTCACTTACAGCTGTACTACAGAAATTATATATAAAAGAAAAGGCCTACAGCGCTTAGACAAAATCACCTAACTCCCTCAAATTGGACGGCTTTTACTCACCATCTCAACTCCGGTAAAACCATCTTCCGAAATGTAAAAGATGCATTTCATATCCCTCAGACCGCACGTTTTCCCACCTTCCACCCTGCAGTTAATCCTTTTGGTCTTTTGTAAAATGTATATCCACCAACTTTGTGGCATCTTCACAATGGTATATGCTCATTTTTGTGTTAAGCAACTGTGTAAAAGAGGAAATTTTGTTCTCTCACCCTATGGATAGTTGTACAACAACAGCAGCTATTTTTCGTGACACATCAAACTTCTTTCAGGAAAACCAACTTTCGTGTGATTCGCTGGTTAAGGGTGTGCACTGATGGAGCTCCAGCCATGCTTGGTCTGCAGTCTGGATTGATTACTAGGGTGGAAGAAAAAGATCCATCTGTTGTATGTACACACTGCATACTTCATCGTGAAGCTTCAGCATCCAGAACCTTACCTACTGAAATGAGAAATGTCCTGAACGTGGCTACCAAGGTTGTCAACTTTGTTAAAGGTAGAGCCTTAAACAGTCATCTTTTCAAACTGTTGTGTAAAGATATGGAATCTGAACATGAAGTATTGCTTTTTCACGCGAACGTACAATGGCCATCAAAGGGGAACATGCTTGGACGGCTTTATTAACTACGAGAAGTAGCAATGTTTCTTGATTTGCCGTTGAAGGCAGATCTCCATGACAAGTTCCGGTCTCCAGCTTACCTGGTGGACATCTTCGAAGCGTACAAGGGGAAAACATCAACATTCTCACGCACCATGATACCATTCGAACTTTCATGGCCAAACTCGACCTCTGGAAATGTCGAACTCGGCAAGGAAATACTGCCAGTTTTAGTTACTTGGATTCTACTCTCATTCACGTTAACCTTAATTCTGAGTTAAAGAAACAAATAACTCATCTAACTGACTTGAAAACAAAATTCATCAGATACTTCCCAGATATAGATGAAAAGCGTTAAGCTTAGAAATTCATCAAGAATCAATTTCAGTGTGAAGTGACTGATGTTTTGGATGAAGTGCAAGAAGAGTTTCTTGAGCTGAAGTTCAACTCTCTAGCAAAGGAAAACTTCAAAGAACTGGATCTTGAAACGTTCTGCGTCAAGTAACTTCCTGTTTACCCTCTTATATCACATCAGGCTCTTCGGATTTTAGCTGTGTTTGGATCCACGTATCTTTGTGAAGGTACATTTTTCACGCTTGTTGCCGTCAAGACCAAGTACAGAGACAAACTGAACGTTGAAAGGGACTTACGTTGTGCACTCTCTGGCATTCAACCACGCATTCAAGATCTTGTAGCTAAGAAGTAGTGTCAAGTATCTCACTAATAATGTGACTAATTCCTATTCAATAAAAAAAGCATTTTTTTTTTTGCTAAGAAGCAGTGTCAAATATCTCACTTTTTGTATAAAGTGATTATATATAAACTTATACATATTTTGTATAATGTGTCTAATTGATATGC